>NC_057743.1:9399911-9439169 GCF_004010195.1 Chiloscyllium plagiosum | reverse complement strand
GGTTCAATTCTCGCCTCAGGCGACTGTGTGGAGTTTGCACATTCTCCCCTGGGCTTCCTCCGGGTGCTCTGGTTTCCTCCCATAGTCCAAAAATGTGCAGGTTAGGTGAATTGGCCATGCTAAATTGCCCGTAGTGTTAGGTAAAGGGGTAAATGTAGGGAATGGGTCTGGGTGGGTTGCGCGTCGGTGTGGACTTGTTGGGCCGAAGGGCCTATTTACACACTGTAAGTAATCTAATCTCATGTCTCTTTTTGCCTCCTGATTTCCCTCTTAAGTATACTCCTACTTCCTTTACACTCTTCTAAGGATTCACTTGGACTATCCTGTCTATACCTGACATATGCTTCCTTCCTTTTCTTAACCAAACGCTCAATTTCTTTAGTCATCCAGCATTCTCCATATCTATCAGCCTTTCCTTTCACCCTAACAGGAATATACTGTCTCTGGATTCTCATTATCTCATTTCTGAAGGCTTCCCATTTTCCAGCTGTCCCTTTACCTGTGAACATCTGCCCTCAAGCAGCTTTTGAAAGTTCTTGCCTAATACAGTCAAAATCGACCTTTCTTAAATTTAGAACTTCAATTTTTAGATCTGATCTATCCTTTTCCATCACTATTTTAAAACTAATAGAATTATGGTCACTGGCCCCAAAGTGCTCCCCCACTGACACCTCAGTCAGCTGCCCTACCTTATTTCCCAAGGGTAGGTCAGGTTTTGCACCTTCTGTAGTAGGTACATCCACATACTGAATCAGAAAGTTTTCTTGTACACACTTAACAAATTCCTCTCCATCTAAACTCTTAACACAATAACAGTCCCAGTCTATGTTTGGAAAGTTAAAATCCCCTACCATGATCACGCGATTATTCTTACAGATAACTGAGATGTCCATACAAATTTGTTTTTCAATTCCCCTCTGACTGTTAGGGGGTCTCTAATACAATTCCAATAAGGTGATCATCCCTTTCTTATTTCTCAGTTTCACTCAAATAACTTCCTTGGATGTATTTTCGGGAATATCCTCCCTCAGCACAGCTGTAATGCTATCCCTTATCAAAAATGCCACTCTCCCTCCTCTCTTGCCTCCCTTTCTATCCTTCCTGTAGCATTTGTATCCTGGAATATTAAGCTGCCAGTCCTGCCCATTCCTGAGCCATGTTTCTTTACTTGCTATGATATCCCAGTCCCATGTTCATAACCATGCCCTGAGTTCATCAGCCTTCCCTGTTAGACCTCTTGCGTTGAAAGAAATACAGTTTTATTTATCAGTCCTACCTTGTCCCTGCCTGCCCTGACTGTTTGACTCGCTTTTGTTCTCAGCTGTACCAGTCTCAGATTGATCTCTTTCCTCACTATCTCCCTGGGTCCCACCCCCCCCCACTTTACTAGTTTAAATCCTCCTGAGCAGCTCTAGCAAATCTTCCCACCAGTATATCAGTCCCCTTCCAATTTAGGTGCAATCCGTCCTTCTTGTACAGGTCACCTTTACCCCAAAGGAGATTCCAATGATCCAAAAAATGTGAATCCTTCTCCCCTACACCAGCTCCTCAGCCATGCATTCATCTGCTCTATCCTCCTATTCCTGCCCTCACTTGCTCGTAGCACTGGGAGTAATCCAGATATTACTATTCTCAGCGACCTTCTTTTTAAATTTCTGCCTAACTCTCTGCAATCTCACTTCAGAATCTCAACCTTTTCCCTTCCTATGTCGTTGGTTCCAATGTGGACAATGACCTCTTGCTGGCCCCTCCCCCCCTTGAGAACATTCTGCACCCTCTCTGAGGCATCCTTGATCCTGGCACCAGGGAGGGAATACACCATTTGGGCCGAAGGGCCTGTTTCTATACTGTAGGGATTCTATGAAAAAAATATGAATTCTAAATTCTGTTTTTTTTTTATTCGTGTTTTATTCATAGTATGAAAATAAACTCTGTTTTGCTTCAAGCCAAGGGGTTTGACCAGCTGCATCATTCCTGAAATATCCACTACACATTTGCTTTTTAAATAAGGACCATTCGGGTCTGGGCTATATTCTTAAACTATTTTGAGGCGGTCTGGCCTAATCCATAACTCGCTGTAGGAACAGAAGTACCATTAAATACCTCCTTAATTAATTCATACATTTCTGGATGACAATTTATACTGTGCCTCAGAATACTTGACAGTAAGTTTGCCCACACTAATATTAGACAAAGTGTTTGATAAATATTCAGTCTATCTCTTTCTCCTTTTTGAAGTTCTGGTAAATCTTCATCATTCCCCCAAGCTTTTCCGCATCGGCAGGTAGAGTTGAGAAATTATGGTAAATGCTTACACTAGTCCCTTCCCTACCAAGAGTTGTGAACACAGCCCAGTCCAATCTTCCATTCATTGACTCCATCTACACTTCTCACTGCATCAGGAAGGCAACCAACATCATCAAATACCCCTCTCACTCCAGTTATAATCTCTTTCAACTTCTTCCGTTGGGCAGATGATATAAAAGCTTAAACACACCAGTGAACAGATTCAAGAACAGCTTCTTCCCTGCTGTTATTAGACTTCTGAGTGGACCTCTCAAATGTCAAATTTAATGTTGATCTTGCTTTTTGTGCATCTTCTCTGCAGTTGTAACATTGTATTCCTCGCTCTGTTGTATTACCTTAATGGTATGAACTTCCTCTATCACATGCAAAACAAACCTTCTCACAGTACCTAAGTGCATGTGACAATAATAAATCAATTCCTTGATTCTCTAGCTGCACTTCATCTGGCCTATTTTGGAAATGTATTAAGCCCTTGCTTAGTTCCCCTTTAACAGTGTTGATCCCAGTCAAGGTTTCATATATCTCCACCTTAACTACTACTTC
Organism: Chiloscyllium plagiosum; assembly: GCF_004010195.1. Lineage (NCBI taxonomy): Eukaryota > Metazoa > Chordata > Chondrichthyes > Orectolobiformes > Hemiscylliidae > Chiloscyllium > Chiloscyllium plagiosum. The sequence continues at coordinate 9,436,319 of NC_057743.1, read as the reverse complement.
CACATTTCTCAACTTTTTTCTTTGTTGACACAAAATCTTTAATAAGAATTTTAAACCTCCATTTGCTGATTTTATCACTAGTCTCTAATAAGCCCTATCATTCCTTAATTATCACTTTTAACTCCAATTTTCATAAGTATGTTCAAATTATTTATTTTACTATCTATAACACCAAAAGTGAAGGTATTTAATAGTTTTTACTTCCTGGTTTGTTGCCTATGAAAATACTTCCGTGCCATTGGTTGTTCATCCTGTTTGCTGACATCATTGTGAATAGACTCTGCACATGGCACTGTTTCCAAATGGGCAAAAGAGCATTCATTGGGCAGTTTTCTTCAAGAATGGTGATGGGTGCCACTGCTTCACATCCGACTTTGATGATGTAATGCATTGTGCACACTGCTGTGGTCTCCCAACATTAGCTTCCCTTGCATTCTCCCACATTAAGTGTTTCTTTAGTTGATGAATCAATTTATTCCCTCACTGATATCCCTGTGATAGATTCAGTTAACAGTTCAGAGCTCATTGATTTCATCAAATAAAACAAAAGGCCAAAGACCTTTCTCTTCCTGATTTTCCAATTTCCCCTCCTGAAGATGACAAGATAGCCAGGATGCTGTTTTAGAAGTGTCAAGTCACTCTGTTGTTAAATTTTTCACATAGATAGAGTTTTATAAAATGTATAATGCTGAAACAGACCATTCAGCCCAATTCTCCATGCTGTCCTCCCACTCTACATGCTATCAACATGGCCTTCTATATACTTCACCTTCATGCCCTCATCTGGCTTTGCTTTGTACACCCCAAACTCCTGTCTTCAACTTTTCATTGTATTAGCAGCTTCCACTTTACTTCCTCCTTGGAATTATCAGTGAATATCTTGAAATTTCAATGGTGGGATTTTTGTTTCTTTAGGGCAGACTGGAATTACATAATGGGACCATGCAGAAATTCCCAGCACAGCTGACTCCATGGGAATTGACCAGGAAATTGAAATGTAGTTATTTATGTCTGGAACTCTCTTCAAAGGTTTCCTGGAATTTGAGATTTCAGAGGGTTTTGACTAATTAATGAAGCTAAGTAGTTATCCAAACTTTAGAAGATTAAAGCACTGTACTAACTACTTAATAACTACGAAACTGACCCTCACTGTCTCACCATTGATACGCTTAACTATTCCCCCAACCGACTTCCCCTGACCCTGACTCCCCATGTCCCCAACCAACTAGATCCCCACCCTTGCCCAACACCGATTCCTCTGACACAACATCCAACTCCCTCAATCCAACATCAATACCCCACTGAACTGGCAACGACACTTAACCTAACAGCCAGCAAAAACTAACAATTCCAAAACCAACACCGAACCCTGACCCCCAACCTAACAGAAACCCCTAACCCAACGTCCAAGCCCGATCCAGCCCAACACCAACACCCTTCCTCTGTCCCTACAAACCTCACGACCAAATCCACACCCCTCCACCCAATAGGAGAAAGTGAGGACTGCAGATGCTGGAGATCAGAGCTGAAAATGTGTTGCTGGAAAAGCGCAGCAGGTCAGGCAGCAGCCAAGGAGCAGGAGAATTGACGTTTCGGGCATGAGCCCTTCTTCAGGATACCCTAACCCCAATACCTTAACACTTACTAGCTTAACATTCATGCCACTCCCAACTTGACATCCACCTCTTCAAGTTTACACACCCTCCCACCCCCAACATGACTGCTTACCCAGTTGGCACCATCATCTCACTCCCCACCTTTGACTGGACATAAACCCAGCTTGACATTCACCTGCCTCCCTACCACACACTTAGATTACACACTAAGCTTTCTTAGTACCTGTCAAAATGGCTGTTGTGTACTTTAATTACAAAACACTGCACATTCACTGCTGGAAAAGGGGACCCTGGGGAATTTTCCATATTGATTCTCTTTATTACTGGCTGAAATGTTTCCTGGATTAGTCTCCACACTATCTTAATAGCAAAGTCCTGTCTTAGATATTCCAAGGCAGAACCAATCAAAAATCTCTCTGTTTTTAGACTAACCTGGATCAGAAATAGCATTTCTGAATCTGATCAGAATTGATTGGATCTCCTCTCTAAGGCTCCTAGTTCTGGTCTAACCAAGAAAATGCACATCAATAAAAGCAAAATACTGGGGATGCTGGAAATCTGAAACAAAAACAGGTAACATTGGAGAAACAGAGTGGCATCGATGGAGACAGAGAGATAGAACGAAAGTTTTGAATCTTGGCAACTCTTTTGATTAGACTTTTGATTAGATTACTTACAGTGTGGAAATAATTTCACAGAGGAGTCATATTGGACTTGAAACATCAAGTCTCTCCACAGATGTTGTCGGACATTTGTACAAACATATTTTATATGTCTCTTCTAATTCATTCATGGGATGAGGGTTTCGCTGCCTAGGCCAGCATTTATTGCCCATCAGGCAGTTTAAGAGTCAACCATGTTGCTGTGGGTCTGGAGTCACATGTAGGCCAGACCAGGTAAGGAAAGCAGTTTCCTTCCTGAAAGGGCATTAGTAACGCCAAATGGCTCTTTTTATCCCTTCCCCTGACAATTGATTTATGGTCATCATCAGACCCTTCCAGATTTTGATTGGATTCAAATTCCACCATCTGCTATCGTGGGATTTGAACCAAGGTCCCCAGAACATTATTTGGTTTTACAGACTTTCAACAATACCACTAGGCCATTGCCTCCCCTTTGAACAGCTATCCTACCTTTCATAAAGCATTTCATAATCTTAAAGACCTTGGTGGGGTTACTTCATAGCCTCATAAGTCAGGTTTTTTGCCAGAGGAAACAGCAATACCTTGTTTAGCTTCTTCAGAATATTGTATCATTCAGTGTAAACCTTTGCGACAGTTTTTCCAGGAATTTCTGTATTCATTTTAGAAGAGAAGCCGACCACATCACTCAAGAAGTAGTTGGACTAGATTTGGCTTTCTCAAAGTTAATTGTTAACCAGAGAAAGGGATTTCATTGTCTCAGAAAGACTGCGCTGTCAGAGATCTATCTCATTTGTCCTGACATTGATACAATAAAGGGAGGTGTATAATTGGCAAGGGTGACATGAGAAACATAAACATAGTGAATAGTTAGTGTATCAATACACGAGGAGAAGGTGAGGATTGCAGATGCTGGAGATCAGAGTCGAGAGTGTGGTGCTGGAAAAGCACAGCCGGTCAGGCAGCATCCGAGGAGCAGGAGAATCAATGTTTCAGGCATAAACCCTTCATCAGGAATGAGGCTTGTGGGCCGTGGTTGAGTGATAAATGGGAGGGGTTGGGGGAAGGTAGCTGGGAAAGTGATAGGTCGATGAAAGTGAAGGGAGAAGACGATAGGTCAGATGGGGGAGTGATGAACAGGTCCGGAGGGTGGAGCAGAGTTGGAGGCTTGGGACTGGGATAATGTGGGGGGAGGGAAAATGAGGAAGCTGTTGAAATCCACATTTCTCCCGTGTGGTTGCAGGGTCCCAAGGCAGAATATGAGATGTTCTTCTTGCAGGTGTTGGGTGGTAACGGTTTGGTGGTGGAGGAGGCCTAGGACCTGCATATCGTTGACGGAGGGGGAGGGGGAGTTGAAGTGTTCAGCCACGGGATGGTGGGGTTGGTGGGTGCGGGTGTCCCAGAGATGTTCTCTGAAATGATCCACAAGATGGCGTCCTGTCTCCCCCCCATGTAGAGGATACCACATTGGGCACAGTGGATGACATTGAATATACTGTCTGGAAATGTTGTGGAGGCTGGTTCAGTTGAGGCATTCATAAGGGTGTGGGCCAAAGACATGAATGGAACTGGTGCAGGCACAATAGGCTGAATGGTTTGCATTTGTGCAGTTACAATTCAGTGATTTTATGATAAGGATACAGGGAAAAAGACGAGTATTTAGACTGGTCTGTTTGGAAGTTACAAATAACTAATCAGGAGGTTCCGATGATGGGATACTAATGGCAGCCATGGCAATCCTTGAAGAATGGTCCCAGGAGAAAAGAGGTCAGATGTCATTTGTCTGCAAGTGATTAAGTAATGTGTGATAACACTCAGGCACAGCGCCTTTCAGACAGGACGGGAGCTTATAGAACCTCGTAAAGGCAACATCTCCACAGCTACTGGACCCATGTGTACAGGGAGAACTAGCCATTTAGAAACAGAACTGGCTCAAAGGTAGAAGACAGAGGGTGGTGGTGGAGGGTTGTTTTTCAGACTGGAGGCCTGTGACGAGTGGAATGCCACAAGGATCGGTGCTGGGTCCACTGCTTTTTGTCATTTATATAAATGATTTGGATGTGAGCATAAGAAGTATAGTTAGTAAGTTTGCAGATGACACCAAAAGTGGAGTAGTAGTGGACAGCAAAGAAGGTGACCTTGGATTACAACAGGATCTGGACCAGATGGGCCAATGGACTGAGAAGTGGCAGATGGAGTTTAATTCAGATAAATGTGAGGTGCTGCATTTTGGGAAAGTAAATCTTAGCAGGACTTATACACTTAATGGTAAGGTCCTAGGGAGTGTTGCTGAACAAAGAGACCTTGGCGTGCAGGTTCATAGCTCCTTGAAAGTGGAGTCGCAGGTAGATAGGATAGGGAAGAAGGTGTTTGATATGCTTTCCTTTATTGTTCAGAGTACAGAGGAAACTCGATTATCCGAATACCAATTATCTGAAAATTGGATTATCCGAAGGAGATCTCGAGGTTCCGATAGAAACATTACATCAAAGATGTGTTTCCAGCAATGATCGCATCTTTTGTTTATAGTAATTAAACAGGCATTGTCTCCAAATGACTGACCTCCCGCCCTCTCACTCTCTCCCCACATTTTCCCTGGAATTCTACAGAGGGGTGTACCCTAACCCCCCACCCCACTTCCAAGGAATAATCTCTCCAACATTGTCCTGTACAGGGCAAACAAGGAACCTGTCAAAGGTTTGCACTAAAAAGTTGTGTGTGTGGCTGTGGCTGTATGTGTGCGCTATTTGGAGACTTATCCCACCAAGGCATCAGCAGCAGTCTTATTGTTGGTGTGCAGTCCGGATGCCCCAGAGAGGGGTCCGGGGTGGACGGGGTGGGGACGGGGGTGGGGGGGGGATGGGGTTGGACCTGGTTGGGGGCGGGGTCCCGCACGCTGTATGTTGCTGCAGTCTCCTGAATGGGGAACAGACTTTAAAACTCTGAGAGGAAAGGCATTTAATCGATTTTCCGAATAATCGATTATCCGAAAGTAATACTGCCCGCCCATCACATTCAGATAATCGAGTTTCCACAGTATTGAGTACAAGAGTTGGGAGGTCATGTTGCGGCTGTACAGGACATTAGTTAGGCCACGTTTGGAATATTGCGAGCAATTCTGTTCTCCTTCCTATCGTAAAGATGTTGTGAAACTTGAAAGGGTTCAGAAATAATTTACAAAGATGATGCCAGGGTTGGACGATTTGGGCTATAGGCAGAGGTTGAATAGGCTGGGACTGTTTTCCCTGGAGCATCAGAGGCTAAGGGGTGACCTTATAGAGGTTTACAAAATTATGAGGGGTATGGATAGGGTAAATAGACAAAGTCTTTTCCCTGGGGTGAGGGAGTCCAGAACTAGAGGGCATAGGTTTAGAGTGATAGGGGAAAGATTTAATAGAGACCTAAGGGGTAACCTTTTCACGCAGACAGTGGTACGTGTATGGAATGAGCTGCCAGAGGAAGTGGTGAAGGCACATTTAAAAGGCATCTGGATGGGTATGTGAATAGGAAGGGTTTGGAGGGATATGGGCCAGGTGCTGGCAAGTGGGACTAGATTGGGTTGGAATATCTGGATGGCGTGGATGTGTTGGACCGAAGGGTCAGTTTCCGTGCTGTACATCTCTATGACTCTCAGACTCTATGACGTGAACCAATTTTCGGTTAACAATCCAAATGGGAAATCCATGGCATCAGGTGAAAAATCAATTCAATATTCCATCTCAAATTACACGTTTGGAGACTGAAACTCAACCCCATGAAGTAACCAGGATACAATTTGAAGGAACATGATGAAGTATAGCAAGAAATAATGGAGCAAGGTTAGTTCTATTAACAATGCAGAGGAGCTATTCAAACAAAAAGAGAGAATGGACTCATGTCCATCAGAGAATTAATCAGCAAAAGCTTTTTCTCAGGGACAATGCCTTCAATTTATAATTGAAAGAGGCACTTATATTAATCTCCACTGTGTTCTCAAAGAATATGACAGCCAAACACATGCATAGCAGCTCATAATACTAGACATTGTTAAGCTTACTGGCTCCATGGATCAGAGTTGTGAATTAAAACAAAGGCTATAATTGCCGGAGACAGATAGGGAAGACATAAAACCAATCCTAAAATGTCAGATCAGTAACATAATTTATTCAGGTAAAATATTCCAGTTTAATAACTTTCTGTCTCCAGACATTATGGAACACGACTGGCAATAAATAGACTTACTTAATTCTTACTGTGATCTGTCAATTCACAGCTTACTCTGCCTTGTTCTGGAATGAACTTTAATGGGACCCTTTAAAACTTGAAGGTGAAGATTGAGCAATTAAATTGGGCAGCAAATGTGACTCAGCGCCCATTGTTTGTGTACTTTCTGTAAAATGTTTCTCTCACTTTGTTGATCATTTGTTGAGATGCGCATAACTTCAGAAACATATTTCTTAGAAGCTTCGAAAAGGGCTTCATTAAGTGAATTACACAATGTACACAAAAGGAAAATAAGGCAAACATTTTTCCCATCGTCTGATCTCACAACCAACAATAAACTGCAGCATTTAATGGGTTTTTAATGCTGTTGTTTGAGCGAGGAATATTGGGAGAAATCCTCTGCTTTTTCTTCCAGTTCTGTCATGGGATCTTACTATCCACCTAAGCAGCAAGGTAACTCATCATTTTAACTTGTTATCTGCTAAACAGTGGCCAGTGTGTTCATTCATAAAAAATCCCATCAGCAGCACGATCACCACTTGACAAATGGTTGCCACTTGACAAACAGGGACTGTGCTGTTTAATGGTTTGATTACACTGTGTTTGATTGTGTATTTCTGTTTGATGCTCAGTCTGTTCGATTGTTGAAGTCTGCATATAGCTGATATGTCATTTCGAGTCATAGAGTCATAGAGCTGTACAGGATGGAAACAGACACTTTGGTCCAACTCATTCATGCTGAGCAGATCTCCTGAATTAATCCAGTCCCAATTGCCAGCATAACCCTCTAAACCCTTCCTATTCATATACTCATTCAGATGCCTTTTAAACATTGTAATTGTACCAACCTCCACCATTTCCTCAGGCAGCTCATTCCATACTTGGGGTGAAAAAGTTGCCCCTTAGATTCGTTTTTTCATCTTTCCCTCTCACCTTAAACCTGTACCCTCTAGTTTTAGACTCCCCTACCCTGGGGAATAGACCTTCGCTATTCACCCTATCCATGCCTCTCATGATTTTATAAACCTCTATAAGGTCACCCCTCAGCCTCTGATGCTCCAGGGAAAACAGCCCCAGCCTATTCAGCCTCTCTCTATAACTCAAACTTTCCAAAACTCACAACATCCTTGTAAATCTTTTCTGAACCACTTTCAAGTTTTACAACATTTTTGCTACAGCAAGGAGGCCGGAATTGAATGCAGCATTGCAAAAGTGGCCTAACTAATGCCCTGTACAGCTACAACATGATATTCCAACTTCTATATTCAATGCGCTGACCAATAAAGGCAAACACCTTCTTCACTATCCTGTCTATGTGTAACTCCACCTTCAGGGAACTATGAACCTGCACTCCAAGGTCTCTTTGTCCAGCAACACTCCCCATGGCCTACCATCAAGTATATAAGTCCTGCCCTTTCTAAAATGCAGCACCTCAAATTTATCTAAATTAAACTCAATCTGCCACTCCTCAGCCCATTGGCCCATCTGATCAAGGTTCTGTTGTACTCTGAGATAACCTTCTTCACTGTCCATTCTACCACCAATTCTTGTGTCATCTGCAAACTTACTAACCATTCCTCCTACATTCACATGAAATTCATTTATATAGATGACAAAAACCAGTGGACACAACACTGATTCATGTGGCACACTGCTGGTCACAGGCCTCCAGTTTGAAAAACAACCCTCTACCATGACTCTCTGTCTCCTACCTCCAAGCCAATTTTGTATCCAAATGGATAGCTTTCCCTGGATTCCATGTGATCTATCTTTATTAACCTGTATACCATGCAGAACCTTGTCGAATGCTTTGTTGAAGAGAATCTGTACAGATCTGAGGTATAAAATGTACCTTGATGACTATACTTGAGTTGATGTTGGTTTGCGTCACATTAATTGATTGCACAAATGTCAGAAATCTGGTCTCCCATTCCTGAGGTGGAAGAAGAGTCCGTACATCTTCAGCAGTTGAAATGAAGGATGAGCTAAGAGTTTTCAGTCTGAAGTAAGACGAGGCAACAGACAGAGAAATGGAGAAAATAAGCTTCAATCAGAAATGACACTTCAGTCACTCTCTTCCTGCTTAACTGAACCCTACTCGTGCACCATTTATCAATCACACACAGTCTCTACTACAGTCAATCCACTGCCCAGAGTACTACTTTTCTGGAGCGTAGGTGTGTGTGTGTGTCTGCGTGTGTGTGTGTGTATCTGTGCGTGCCTGCGCATGGGTGTGTGTCTGTGCACAGTAGTCCTTGGGATGAGAATGATGATAGCTGATGACCAGAGCCTACACATAGAGCCCTTTAACTTGAGGAGGTCATTGTGCTTTAGCTACAATATGGTTCTGAGTGACCAGGCCACCCTCCCACTCTGCATCTTTTGTGCTGCTGGAGCACCCTCTCCTTGCCCAGCTGCTACAATGCAAGGTAAAAGTTTGAGAGAGACAGCGTAAATTAGTAGTGAAGAAGACTATGGAATCAATTGGATGAAAGGATTTCCTTCTTCCACATGCTGATGTATGACAGACCACGTAATATATTAGTTGATGCTGTGCTGCTTGAGTATGGAACTGGAAAATCTTACTGCATAGAAGTTGGGTTTGGAGACTATTGGACCTGCATTTGCTATGTGATTAGGAACATGGCAACAAGAGTACACCATTTCAACCCCCTGTACCTGATCTACCATTCAAGGTCAGACCTTCAATGTCAATTATCCACAAGTTATCAGCACTATTTGCACATCTCTTGATGTCATCAGTAACAGGAAATATTAAATTTCTGTCTTGAACATGATCAATGACTGGAGTAGAAAATCAATCTAACTCGCTTCCTCCTCCACTACCCCAGAAGTGTTCCTTCATCATATGTTGCCTGGTGTTGACTTTCCTCACTTTCAGTTGCGTGAAACTGAGGCAGCATCATGCTAATAACATGTTAGAGTTGGCAGTACATCTATCTGCTTTCCCAACCATATCAATCACAGCAGACAGGTTTTGTTTTTTTTCCTTTGGTACCCATTTGTCACAATGAGGCTACAGGTAGAAAATCCATTTGGACTTCAATTATCTCCACAGTTACCAGGAGGCCAGGGAAAGATCATGCAGAGTGTTCTGTTGTAAATCTGTATTTTGAGATTGCTTCATTGAATCTCCAGTTATGAGCCAGCAGAGTTGACGAATGACTGTAATCTTAGTTTCCAGAGTCACTGTGCCCTTAATCAACTCAAGCACAAACAAAAGCAATTAAGTGAGAAATCCAACAAACCAAGACTCGAAGGTAGCTTTCAGTTTTAAAACTGACGTTTCTTTCATCTGCTGTCAGTAAATGGAAACTCGACAGGTCTCCCAGTCATCAAAGATTGGTATGAGTTTAAAGACATAGGGGCTAGGTCATTGCTGGATTGGTCTGTCTTTCCTCTGCCTGGTTATTGTGTTCATTCTCTGTTGATATGAAGGTTTTGAAAAAGGTAGGTAGACAGGGTAGTGAAGAAGGCATTTGACACTATTGGTCAGAGCATTGAGTTTAGGAGATGGGGCATCATGTTGCGGCTGTACAAGACATTGGTGAGGCCACTTTTAGAATATTGCATACAATTCTGGTTGCCTTGCTATATGAAAGATGTTCTAGAAAGAGTGCAGAAAATGTTTACAAAGATATTGGGGGGTCTTGAGGATTTGAGAGCATAGATTAGGCAAATAGCCAAGATCTTTTTGCTAGGATGGGGGAATCCAAAACTAGATGCATTGGTTGTAGGTGAGAAGAGGAAATTTTAAAAGGGACCTGAAAGGCAACTTTTTCATGCAGAGGATGGTTGTGTGCATGGAACAAGTGGTAAAGGCAGGTACAATGACAAGATTTAACAGATATTTGGGACAAGTCCATGGATAGGAAAGGTTTAGAGGGCTGAGTGCCAAATGCAGGGACTAGTTTAGTTTGGGATACTTAGGCAGCATGGATGCACTGGGCTGAAAGGTCTGTTTCTGTGCTGTATGACTCAACGACTGTTTACATGCCACCCCATTATCCCATTGCCCTGATCGGTTACGTTTCAACAAAATGTTTGCAAACTCTCTGTCCTTACATTGTTAACTTGTCCCCAGCTTAAATGAACAGATGTAACAGCTACCTTCATTAACAGATGAGAACACCATTCTCTCATTGTTGGCAGGATTCATTGCGTAGCTGGTGAGTGAGGTGTACCATTAGAACAAGAGGGGACTCGATTGTAGGGTCAGGATGAGGAAGGGGGGAAGGGGGGAACAACACAGAATGGAATGGATTAAATTGAGTGCTCCACATATTATAACACATAAATCAGGAGCAGAAGTAGCCCATTCAGCCCTCCAACTGACCTTCACTATTCCATAAAATTAAGGTTGACCCATTTGTTTACCGAATTCCACATCTCCACAATGGCCTGTACCACCTGATTACTAAGAGGTGATCACCCGATTAACTTTCCCAGCATCTGGGTGATTTTCCACCTGCATAGTTTCATAGTGAAAATACAAAGCAAAAGTCTCATGAGGGCTACTCATTTTCTCTCAATTTCACGATTTATTTTAAAAAGCATAAGTTTTGCTAATTGGTACTTATGTTTATCCTAGTCAGTCTGAACCCAGCCAGTAACCTGGCACTTTATTAATGATTAGGAATTGAGTGTACTACGCATGTCAAAGTGAAAATTTAATTTTTATGGATTAAGCAATGCCATTTGAGCAACACAACATATCTTGAAGAAAACTCCAACCTGTGTTGGCAAGTAGTTGAATTACAGAAACAACAGGTAGGATGAAATATATGTGTGAGTAAGGAGAACTGTCCCTGTTTGGAATCAAAGATACATGCAAAACACTACAACTGGTAACATTGAAACTTTGGCTTTAGCTGAAATGTGGCCAGTTTAAACTAGTGTTTAAAAATGATTGGGACTGTATTACTTTCTCTAGCTACCTGCCCCCTTTTCTTTGGCTCTGCTCATTCACAAGCCACTCACATGTGAAAATCCAAGATGGCGGCGTGTAGAAAGCTTCAGCCAGAGCTCGTTCACTCTGTCTGTTTCTTTTTCTTTCTTTATCTTTCTTTTTCTCTTTTTATTTTCTTCGTTTCTTCACTCCAAGCCTCAGTAAAGACCGGGTGAGGCATTCTCTTGGCTCAGCCTGGCCTTGTGGCAGTCAAGATTAAAGTAGTGCTGGAAAAGCAGAGCAGGTCGGGCAACAACCGAGGAGCAGGAAAATTGATGTTCCAGGTCAAAGCCCTTTGTCAGCAATGAGGCTGGGAGCCTTGGAGTGGAGAGATAAATGGGAGGGGGTTGGGGCAGGGGCTGGGAAGAAGGTGACAGAGGTGGGTGGAGATGGGGGTTAAGGTGATAGGTCGGAGAGGAGGGTGGAGTGGATAGGTGGGAAGGAAGTTTGACAGGTGGGTCAGGTCATGTGACAGTGACAGTGTCTCTCTGCATGGGTGTGGGTTCTGCTTGGGTATGTTCCAGAAGCACTGGGAGGAGACTGGGGAGGTGGCAGTTTCGGCAACAGCGGCAGCAATAGCATCGCATCTGAACACGGGAAGAGTGAACAGGTGAGGGAGGTCTCCCCATATTTCCAGCGGTGGTGACGAGAACAGGCAGCTGAGGTGTCCCAGAGAATGAGTTAAACAGAGAACTCATCAAAGACTCATTCCTTTATTTTTCTAGTTTACATGGGAAGGATTCTAATGTTAAGTATTATCTTATTTCTGTGTTTTTCTCCTTTTTCTATGAAAGTAATATTTAACTTTCTTTTACTATTTTGTAATTAAGTTTTTGTGCCTAGATACCTTTGTATCTAAGATGGCGCCCTGTGTGGCAACATTAGACTCTTTTCTCTATACTCCTGTACTTAAGTACATGTGACAATAAAACGTAAATCAAAAAAATTCTGCAACGCCTTCCAATTCTGATCAAGTGCCACCCAACCTGAAACGTTAACCCTGCCCTCCTGTTGTCAGAAATGTTGCTGCATATTGATAGTTCTCTCTGTTTCTGATTCATAGTCTTCTGGCAGCCTCACTGTTTTGTTTCCTTTCACACTTCATTTCGTGATCTCTTTTGCAAATTTTCTGAGCTCCTTTCAGACAGCATCATCAGTTTGGGTGGCAGACCAGGAGGGAATATCAGCTCCCAGAGGATGGTTACCAGCAGCAGCTCTCCTCTGATGCAACAGGAAAACTTCAGTCGTATATAAGTTAGCTGCCATATACTTCACCCATTGTCGGAGTTGGTCAGAGGGTAATTTGTGGCTGATTGACTTGTGCAGAAATTCACCAGAGGCAAAGTGACAACACCACAGCCTGCCAGGTTTCACTTCCCAAAAGAAGTGGCACATCCAGCGCAAAATATTAAAAAGGTACAAAACCGACAATGAGTCTGGTTAAAACTGTGACTGACAAAGGAACAAATGTGGCCCATTTTGCAAACTGTATTTTACACTTGTTTTTCAGCTCCCCGCAACAGTCAACCTGGTTCTGAGGAAGGGTCATTCAACCCCAAAACATTAACTTTGATTTCTCTCCGCAGATGCTGCCAGACCCGCTGAGCTTTTCTAGCAATTTCTGCTTTTGAGATAGTGGAACCTAGCATGGCCTGAGAGAATGCTGAGTGAGCTTTCCTTGACAACAAATTCTGAAGAAGAGTCATACTGAACTCGAAATATTAACTCTGTTTCTCTCTCCACAGATGTTGCCAGACCTGCTGAGTTCCTGCAGCATTCTCTGTTTCTGTTTCACATTTCCAGCATCTGCAATCAGCATCCTCCTGTTCCGGTGTTCCTTAAACAGCAAATGTAGGGCCAATGGTGTCACCAGGAGGGCATTGTCTTGTCAGTGAAAATTCAACAGCTTGTGACTCTACTAGCTGCAGTTTAGGATACTTAAGGGGTTTGACTGGGTAAACGCTAAGAGGATATTTCCACTCATTGGAGAGGCCAGGACCTGAGGGCATAGTCTCAGAATTAAGAAGCACAATTTCAGACTGAGATTAGATTCGATTTCTTACAGAGTGGAAACAGGCCCTTCAGCCCAACAAGTTCACACTGACCCACCGAAGCGCAACCCACCCATTCCCCTACATTTACCCCTTCGCCTAACACTACGGGCAATTTAGCATGGCCAATTCACCCTAACCTGCACATTTTTGGACTGTGGGAGGAAACCGGAGCACCCGGAGGAAAGACGTTTCAAGCAAAAGCCCTTCATCAGGTATTCCTGATGAAGGGCTTTTGCCCGAAATGTTGATTTTACTGCTCCTCGGATGCTGCCTAAACTGCTGTGCTCTTCCAGCACCTCTAATCCAGAGTCTGGTTTCCAGCATCTGCAGTCATTGTTTTTACCTCGGGATAGATTCTTGATGACTCAGGGAATCAAGGGTTCTGGAAAAAAGGCCGGAAAGTGACATGAGGAATGTAAGATCAGACAGGATCGTAAAGAATGGTGCACAAGGTTCCAGAGGCCAAATGGCCTACACCTATTCCTATTTCTTATGTCCTTATGATACAATATAATGTATACGTTTCCCATAGCTCAGGCAGTATTTCCAATGATCAGATTGCTTATAGCTTCCACAATCTTTAAAATTCCAAAAGCTTCTTTTGACTCTTAATTCTACTCACAATAAATTATAGAATTCTATTAGCTTTCCTAATTACTTGCTGTGTCTGCATGCCAATCATTTGTACTTCATGCACAAGGACACTCCAATCTCCCTGCATCTCAAGGCTCTGCAATCTCACACCTTTTACAACACTCGAAAGCACTGACATAAGATAAAGATGGGCAGGAAAAGTTAAGCTAACCGTCGAAGTACAATTTTCATCAGTGGTTCTCTGATAGAGTCTGATTAAACCACTTCCTTTCAGCTTTGTGCTGCTGATTTCAGTTTTTCATTTCCCTTACAATGGTGTTGGAGAAACATTTCAAATTATAGCTATTAAAACCGATACAAGCTGTGCTGAATAACTAGGTTACTTTTGTTTCCTTTTCACGAAAACAAACTGTTTACTGCAAATAGGGCAAGGATGGCTGCAGTTGCCCAGATGCTGTGAATTATTCACTGGCAATTCCTGGAGTTTTCCTTACCCATGGAAAATCAAAACAAAAAAGAAGTTGGTAAATATACGTGGAAGTCCAGTGATTAATTCAGCTAACAAAGGCAAACAATCAGCCTTAGAATACATCAATCCAGCAAAGAGCAAACACGCTGTCAGATGTGACTCTGAAACAACTTGGAAAGCTGGGACTCAGTAGGTTAGACTCTGCAAAGACACAAGTTAAAACCTTCCGATGCTGTTCCATTAAACCCTGCCAATCGATACATCTCCTCAGCACAGATGCTTGTCTGGCTATTGAATCTGGAACTAGCCCCAGGTGGTATTTGCTGGTTCTGAGAGCAGGAGACCTGTATGATGATTTATAAGATGTTCGGCACAGGTAAAAGAGACATTTTCAAATCTCTGACCTGAAAGCTACACAATCTTTGCCAGTACCATGCCAACTTGAAAAGTTTGTTTTTACAAATATGGATTGGACCCCAGACATTATGGACAGAGACATACAAACCAAAATGAATGAAGCCATGTTAACTATTTTATAACTCGCTGGTTTATTATTTTATTAATCGCTGGAGCAGTGTGTTCTATTCAAGCCACCACACTTTCTGAATAAGTCCAAGTGTTTCAGACAGCATAAAGAGATTTATTTGATTAATGTCAGAGATGACACACCTCCCAGTAATGTGGAGGGACCAGAGAAACTGAGTGTAATCTTATGAGAGCAAAGAGGATGAAGGAGAAATTTAGAGCCATTGAAGTTTACAGCATGGAAACAGGCCGGTTGGCCCAACTTCTCCATGCTGCCCAGTTTTCACAATGAAACTCGTTCCATTTGCTTGCACATGGTCCAAATCCCTCCTCAACCTATTTGCAGTAAATGGTGTTGTCTTTGTAAAAAAGAAAAAAACAAGTGACCCAGTTATTCAGCACAGCTTCTGATTACTTTCATAAATGACTTCACAATTTTTGTTTACATTCAGTTGTGGGATGTGGGTATCGCTGACAGCGCCAGGATTTACTGACCATCCCGAAGGGCCCTTAAAATGTTGTGGATGAACTGCCTCTGAAGCTGTCACAGTCTTTGGGATGTAGGGACACTCACAGTTCTGTTAGTGAGGGTGTTTCAGGATCTTGATCCAGTGACAATGAAGGAACAGCGATACATTTCCAAGTTAAGATGGAGTGAGGCTCAGATGGGAGCTTGGAGCTAACCTTTAGAGAATCCTGGACAAGCTCTCTAAGATCCCTTTGTACTTTGGCTTTATGAATTTTCTCATTTAAAAAATAGTCCACGCCTGCATTCTTTTTTCCAAAGTGCAAGACCTTGCATTTGCTCACATTGAATTTCCAACAGTTGTCCTTCTAATTGGAAATAGTAATGGGTTTGGAAGGTGCAGTGTAAGGAACTTTGGTGAATTTCTGCAGTGCATCTTGTGGGTGACTGCTATTGAGCATCAATGATGAAGAGAGTAAATGTTGAAGATGTTGGATGCAGTACCAATAAAGTGGGATGTTTTGTCTTGGATGGTGTTGAGCTTCTTGAGTGTCCTTAAACCTGCATTCATCCAGTCAAGCAGGGAATATTCCATCATACCATCTACTCTTTGATAGAACAGTTGAGAATAAACTGCTGGCAGGATGTTTGGTAACCAGAGAACACAGATCTAGAATAAGAAAAAAAAACATAGAGGGGAGAGAAAGAGATTTAATGCATACAGTAGGTCGTTCTGATCTAGTATTCACTGCTTGTGTGAGTGGGAAAAGCAGATTCAATCATCACTTTCAGAAGAGAATTTGCGAAATATTGAAAAGGAAAAGATATTCTCATTGATTTCCTTTAAAACACCCAATGGCAACTATCTGGTCCTCTAGGTTCATTACTTATCAGTGCAATTATCTTCTTCATTATGAAAAATCACACAACACTGGATTATAGTCCAGCAGGTTTATTTGAAAGTGGACTATAACCCTGATGTTGTGTGACTTTTAACTTTATCCACCCCAGTCCAACACCAGCTCCTCCACATCACATCCTCTTCATTACCTTGTTTGTATTATGTTTGGAAACTCCATGTTCCTGATGCAATATTAGTTTCTTTGGAATTTCTGACACATTGATCTATCCTCAACTTGAAATTTTGATGGAAATAAATGAAATATTTATGGAAATAAACATGAAATGTTGATTATTCAGCCTCTCTGCCATTTCCTCATTTTGATTGATAATGTTACCACTATCAGTCACTAAGGGCTAACTTTACTTCTAAGCATTACTTCCTAATTGAATTCAAAAATATGTTTTGTTGATTTTGATGTTCCATTAGCACTTTTTATCTACACTCCCTTTTTGATCATTTTCTACCTGTTTGGTCAGATCTTTACTGTTGTTTGTATCTCTTCTGATCACAAACACCCGTGGTAAAGTATACAATATAAAGGCTGACATTACTGGACATGATTTGTTGAACAGTCCGAACTGTGAAGTCAGGATTCGTTTGCCGAACTGGTGTGTTTTGCTGCAAATGTTTTGTCGCCTCGTTAGGTGACATCATCAGTGCGCCTTTGATGAGATATTGGTGACTCGTCCTGCCTGGTATTTATATGTCTCTGTTTGTTGGTATCTGCTCTTCCGTATCTGAGTGGTTTTTATACGGGGTCTGGTTCAATGTGTCTATTGATTGAGTTCTGGTTGATGTAAGACCATAAGACCATAAGACATAGGAGTGGAAGCAAGGCCATTCAGCCCATCGAGTCCACTCCACCATTTAATTATGGCTAATGGGCGTTTCAATTCCACTTACCCGCGCACTCTCTGTAACCTTTAATACCTTGCGAGATCAAGAATTTATCAATCTCTGCCTTGAAAACACCCAACATCCCGGCCTCCACTCCGCTCTGCGGCAATGAATTCCAAGGCCCACCGCTCTCTGGCTGAAGAAATGTCTCTTCATTTCCATTCTAAATTCACCCCCTCTAATTTTAAGGCTGTGCACACAGGTCCTAGTCTCCCTGCCTAACGGAAACAAATTCCCAGCGTCCACCCTTTCTCAACCATGCATTATCTTGTAAGTTTCTATTAGATCTCTCCTCAACCTTCTAAACTCTAATGAGTGTAATCCCAAGATCCTCAGCCGTTCTTCATATGTTAGGCCTACCATTCCAGGGATCATCCGTGTGAATCTCCGCTGGACACGCTCCAGTGCCAGTATGTCCTTCCTGAGATGTGGGGACCAACACTGGACACAGTATTCTAAATGGGGCCGAACGGGACCTTTATAAAGTTTCAGTAGCACATCACCGCTTTTATATTCCAACCCTCTTGAGATAAATGACAGCATTACATTTGCTTTCTCAATCACTCAACCTACAAGCTAACCTTTAGAGAATCCTGGACAAGCACTCTAAGATCCCTTTGTACTTTGGATTTATGAATTTTCTCACCATTTAAAAAATAGTCCATGCCTGTATTCTTTTTTCCAAAGTGCAAGACCTTGCATTTGCTCACATTGAATTTCATCAGCCATTTCCTGGTTCACTCTCCTAAACTGTCTAAATCTTTCTGCAGCCTCCCCACCTCCTCAGTACTACCTGCCTGTCCACCTAACTTCGTATCATTGGCGAACTTCACCAGAATGCCACCAGTCCCTTCATCCAGATCATTAATATATAAAGTGAATAGCTGCAGCCCCAACACTGAACCCTGCGGGACACCGCTTGTCACCAGCTGCCATTCCGATAAAAAACATTGTATCCCAACTCTCTGCCTTCTGTCAGACAGCCAATCCTCAATCCATACCAGTAGCTCACCTCGACACCTTGCTCAGCAGCCTCCCATGAGGCACCTTGTCAAAGGCCTTTTGGAAGTCTAGATAGATGACATCCACTGAGTTTCCCTGGTTTAACCTACTTGTTACCTCTTCAAAGAATTCTAACAGGTTTGTCATGCATGACCTCCCCTTACTAAATCCATGCTGACTTGTTCTCGGCCTCTAATTTTCCATCTTTTGTCTTGATCCTTTCTTGAACAAGGGGGTTACAACTGTGATTTTCCAATCATCTGGGACATTCCCTGACTCCAGTGATTTTTGAAAGATCACAGTTAGTGCCTCCGCTATTTCCTCAGCCACGTCTCTCAGAACTCTAGGATGAAGCTCATTGGGACCAGGAGATTTATTGATTTTTAGACCTTTTAACTTTTCTAGCACTTCCTCTCTTGTAATGTCTACCATACTCAACTCTGCCCCCTGACTCCTCTTAATTGTTGGGATATTACTCCTGCCTTCCACTGTGAAGACTGACACAAAGAAGTGACAAGCTTCAAGGAATTCTCTGGTATGTCTCGGTTTTGCCTGTGTTAGGATGGTTACACTGTCCCATTGTCTGTCTGGGTGGAAATGAGGGAGTGTTAGTCATGTCTGGCAGTGGTGTACTGATGCTCGTGTACTCGTATGGCCTGTTTTCTTCCTGTTCGTCCTCTGTAGTGTTTCTTACAGTCTTTGCAGGGTATCTTGTAGATAACGTTCATCTTGTTGGATGTGCGTGTGGGGTCTTTAACCTTTGTGAGGAACTGGTAGAAGGTGTTTACTGGTTTGTGGGCCATTAGTATTCCCAAGGGTCTGAGTAGTTGGGTGGTTATCTCTGATACGTCTTTGATGTACGGTATGGTCGCTATCGTGTCTAGTAATGTAGCATTTGCTTCTTTAGGTTTGTACCATAAGTACCGGAGGATAGTGATCCTGGGTTCCCCTATCCTTTGAATAGATATTCCTGTTCTGCCTTCTGGAGTTCTGGGTTGCTGTAGTGTGTGGTTGTTTGTTTAAATAATGTCCTAATGCAGCTCTGTTTGTGGGTGCTGGGGCAGTTGCTGTTATAGTTCAGTATCTGGTCAGTATGGGTTTTCTTCCTGCACATACCGGTCTGGAATTCCCCGGTAGGTGTGCTTTCCACTAATATGTCCAGGAAAAGGAATCTGCTGTTGTTTTCCTCTTCTTTAGTGAACATTATTCCGGTGACGATGTTACTGATGTGGTGGTGGGTTTCTCCCAGTTGTGTACTTTTAATGATGACAAAGGAGTCATGTACACACTGGATCCAGAGTTTGTGTTGGATGGTGGAGAGGGGTGCCCGTTCTAAGCACTCTCTCATTTCCACCCGCACAGACAACGAAGGACACAAATTCAACTGGAACAGTGTAACCATCCTAGCACAGGCAAAACAGAGACACGCTGGAGAATTCCTTGAAGCTGGCACTCCAACTGGAACTCAATCAATCGACACATTGAACTGGACCCCGTATACAAACCACTCAGATACAGAACAGCAGATACCAACAAACAGAGACATATAAATACCAGGCAGGACGGACCTTCAATACCTTATCAAAGACGCACCGATGATATCACCCAGCGAGGCGACAAAATATTTGCAGAAAAACACACCAGCTCGGTGAACGAATCCATGGCTTTATCCACAACCCGAACTACAAATCTTCTCGAGTCCTGAGTGTGTTAAGCATCCAATATAAGTCTTGCACTGTGGCTCAGTTATAATTACTAGAAGTTGCATACATATAGTATTCATAAACATGGACCAGTCCTTTGCAAGAAGAAAGGAAAATGTTGCACCATTTTTATTGAGGCAAGAACATGGAGGCAAGAGTTCACTGATGCACTCTCCATGGGAACACCTTAACCAATCACTGTCAACTTGCAAATCAGCCATCAATTCCTTCTGAAATTTGACATTCTCGCATCTGTCCTGTTGAGTGAAAGAGGAAAATCTTCAACAATGTTTTTTCATATTTTTGTCTTCTTGTTCTTTCATTTTCACCTTGCCTCTTTAATTGTCCTTGTCTTCATTATTGGCACGTAAATCTCTTGCCCCTTATGGATGTAACCTGTATCACATTTTTTTTTAAACACCTCCCACCGATCTTCTGTTGTTTTACCCGTGTGGCCAATTTTACTGGAAAGCGTGTTCCAATTTTTTTTTGTAATCATCTTTCTTCATTCTCTGTAGAATTTCTCATTCCTTTGAGATCTATTCAGGGAACGTGCTTCGACAATGGAGATTGCCTTTTCACTAATTAATGGTGACAGCACTGTTGTAGTCAGTGCTCACTCCACAAGGGAGGCAGGACAACACTGCCAAGAAAGAGCTAAAGAAATGGGGAGGGAAGTTCCTTCACAGTTTTTGTAACTGCACGTCAGAATTTGGCAGAACACCCAAGAAAATGTGTAGCTGGTGATCTCACAGGGCTAATTTTTCCCTTTTGCTTTATTCTTTCATAGAATGTTGGCATCACAGAGATGTACAACACGGAAACAGACCCTTTGATCCAACTCATCCATGTCAACTAGATATCCTAAATTAATTTATTCCAATTTGCCAGCATTTGGATCATATCCTTCCAAATCCTTCCTAATCAAATATCCATCGGAAGCCTTTTAAATATTGTAAATTGTACCAACCTCCACCACTTCCTCTGACAGCTCATTCCCTACACTCGCTGCATGAAAACGTTACCCCTTAGGTCCCTTTTAAATCTTTTCCATCTCACCTGAAACCTGTTCCCACTAGTTTTGGACTTCCCTACCCTGAGAAAAAAAGACCTTGTCTAGTTATTTTATCCATGCCCCTCATGATTTTATAAACATCTATAAGGTCACCCCTCAGCCTCTGACACTCCAGGGAAAATAGTCCACTGTTGGACTCTTTCAAAGGGCAGTTAAGAGTCAACCACATCGTCACGGGTTTGGTATCACATGTAGGCTTCACCATGAAAGAATAACCGATTTCCTTCCCTAAAGGACATTAGTGGGTATCCACAACGATGAAGTTTAGTTTTATGGTTATTACAGAGACTTGCTTTCAAGTTCAATTTTGTGAAATGAATCAAATTGAACATAGTCTGTATCTCAGGATTACTAGAGAAAGTGAGAACTGAAGATGCTGGAGGTCAGACTTGAGTGTGTGGCGCTGGAAAAGCACAGCAGGTCAGGCAGCATCTGAGGAGCTGGAGAATTGATGTTTCAAACATAAGCTCTTTATCAGGAATGTTTCTGATGAAGGCCTTATGCCCAGAACGTTGATTCTCCTGCTCCTCGGGTGCTGCCTGACCTGCTGTGCTCTTTCAGTGCCACACTTCGCCACTCTCAGAATTACAAGGCCAGTGTGTCATCATCTCCCTCCACCTCCAAACATTCCAAAACCACTATCAGCCAATCAGAAAGATTGAGCAGATTTTCCAGTAAGAGTACTTGTGCTAGCCTTCCTTTTCCTGAAAGGAAATATTTGCCTTTTTTTTCTTTCCTTTCACCATCTTGAGAGATCCCACAATTTCTTGCAGCCAATGAATAACATTTGAAATGTCGTTATGGTGATAATGCTGAAGCCAGTTTGTGCTTTTTGGATGTGCTCAATGACCAACCATTCATAATAAGAAAAAAGCAGCGTTAGGCAGCAGAGAGATAATCACAGGAAAGAAATACTTTTATTCCAATTCCCTCCTTACGTTAGCTCACCCTGGGGTACACTCCTTCAATAGCAGTAAGTGTCTGAACTAACCAAATCTCATGTGCCAGCCAAGACAATGGTGGGAATTTTATGCCCCTGATCTTCCCCTCACAAGGGGCAGGCTGGTAGGCAGGAGTTGCTCATTGCCTCTATTGGTATTTTAGAGGGGTAGATGTTCACATATCCTTAGGCCAATTAGGGCCTTTAAGTTACAAAGTTAGAGCTTGTTAAGCTCATCCTTCAGCACCAATGGAAATGGGTTAAGCTCATCCCTCATGCTTGAGCTCCCTGTGTCCAATCAGGTGGCAATTGCGAATTGGAAAACGTCTCAGATCGCAAATCCTCCCGGTGTCTTTCTGACCGGTCCTGGTGAGACATCCCAAAAGCCTTTCTCAAATTACTCTCCTGGTCAAGGACTGACTGCCATTCCAGCAGTGACCACCAGTTCTGGAGCACCACCAGCCATCTGATTGGCCAGTGGTCCCACATAGAGGTGGAAGCCACGGCCTCAAGCAGTTCACCGTCTGATGACAATAAAGTACGATGCTTTCCTGAACCGGCGGATCTGAGCTTGCCCCTGACTTTTTCACCAGTGGGTGGTACCTCCCAATAAACAGCTGAGCTTGCAAAGCCTGATAAACTGACATTCATTTTCCAGTAGGAGCCACAGACTGACGCTGTCTTGCTTGCTCTTGAGATACTGAAACCAAGACAATTCCCCCATTGCTGCAACAGCCTAGCTCTGTCAACTCTAGTTAAGAGCAAAATATTTTTCTTTCGAAGCAACCTATTGTATTGTCAGCTAAATGCTTTGGAGAAGCCAAGAGGCCATGAGTGAAGGACATGGATGCAGTTGTGGGGATGCTGAATTTGATCGAGTTGAGTATAATTGAACAGTACAGCATTGCTATATCACAGAAACAGCTGACTCAACATCATGTTTACTGCAACAGTGGTGGAAGCATTCTCAATGCTGTCTTGAGTGAATATTTGAAAAGGAAATATGGACAGAGTCATCGGGAAAGTTCAGAGGAGCTAGACTGATCGTTTGGCTCTTGCACATAGCTAGTACAAACAAAATGAGCCAAAAAGGCCTTTGAAATAACTCCATGAAGTCTGGTATCCCATCACCAATCACACGCACAGTACATGACACTGACCCAGCTAGCTCAGAACCGGCCCCTAAGGTGAGGAGAACCTCTGACAGCCGGTCAGGCAGTATCCGAGGAGCTGGAGCGTTGACGTTTCCAGCATTAGCTCTTCATCAGCCTCATTCCTAATGAAGAGATTATGTTCGATTATGGTGCTTTTCCAGCACCACGCTTTTTGATTCTGATCTCCAGCATCTGCAGTCCTCACCTTCGCCTTCCAAAGGCAGAGAATCAGTCAGTAACTCGATTCAGAGAAAGGAGTGTTTCAGATTAAGATCACTCATAAACCCGACGGGAGGGGACGGGGATTGGAGATGGGTGTATGGCTGCGATGGGATTTCAAAATAAAAACAGAAACAATCAATCAGGACAGACAGAGCAGACATGTGGATTAAAGTGTGGCCTTGGAGAGTGGTTCCGATATTTTCATCAGTCCTGACTTCACTTTGCAGTGCTGCCTTTGCTTTGGGGTCCTTTTGAATTGAATTATGGGGAGACAAGAGGAGGAAGATCATCCCCACCAGGGCTGAAGGTGAGAGCTGTTTCACCTGGCAGCAGGGCCCTGGGACGCCATATTGCCATGGGGTGCATTGAGGAACAGTAACCCACACCCCTGAGTCCCTGAGTCCAGAGTCTAGAGGCGTGGTATCCACTGCAGTGTGTCTGTTTGTGGTGGCTATCACTGAATCTGTAATTACATTGACAGGCCACCTCAACGGTCAGACACCCTAAAAAAACGACTTGAGTTTGGAGGATGCTGCCAGACGGAGGGATACAGAAGATGGATAGGGACAATAAGGGCCAGTTCTAGGTTAGTGGTAGAGACTCGAGTGCAGGGACAGCCTTAGAATGCCTGAAAACAAGGACCTATGAGAAAGGAGTATATGTCCTTTAGCCTCTTAAGTCTTCTGCAACATTCAATATGATCAGCTTGTATCTTTTACTTAACTTTTCTGAATGTTCATCTATCCCAACCTCAACCCAAAAAGTTTGTTTCTCTTGTGTACCGAACTCATTGACCCAGCCACCCATGCTCCATGGGCAAGACAATTCCAAAAATTCCAGACAGGTGAAAGGCCATCAACTCTTCCTCATTTCCATCTTAAATGGGAGACTCCTGAACTAGGTTTCTACATTGCACCTCCAAGGGGAAACATCTTTGGAGCCCCTACCTTGTTAAGCTAACTGAGAATCTTACACGTTTCAATGAGTTCACCGCTCATGCTTCTGAACTCCAGTGAGAATAGAAGCAAACTGCTTAATGTTTTCTCAGAAGACAATCTCTTATTCACAAGAACCCACCGAGTAAACTCACTCTGCCAGACCTCCATTGCAAGTAGGTCCTTCTTTGAATAAAGTCACCAAAACTCTCTGTACGTCTCCATCACATCAAAGTCCAAATCCATAGAATCCCTATAGTGTGGAAACAGGCTCTTCAGCCCAAAAGGTCCACACTAGTCCTCTGATCCCGTCCAGATCCTTCCCTTACCCTACACTTACCCCTGACTAACGCACATAACCTACACACTCCTGAACACTATGGGCAATTTAGGATGGCTAATTCACCTAGTCTGCACATCTTTGGACTGTGGGAGCAAACCGGAGCACCTGGAGGAAATCTGCACAGACATGGGGAGAATGTACAAACTCCACACAGAGTCACTGGAGGCTAGAATCAAACCTGGGTCCCTGGGGTTATGAGGCAGCAGTGCTAACCACTGAACCAATTTACAGTTGTAAGTAGACTTCCCAGTATCTATGTTCCAACCCAATTGTAACAAAGGACCTTGCACCTTACTCCCCTCCTCAGTGTCCACTGGTGGGAGCCACCAAGTTTCACCTAGCTGTCTCCTCACTGAGTGGTGAGCCCTCATAACAAAATGCCGACAGAGGCAGGAGCTGGCCTGTAATTGGTTTCTTCAGTGGCTCAATTGGCCTCCCAGCAGTTGGTCAACATCACCACTACTGGCACAATGTCGTGGTGGCAGGAAGACACCGGTCACCTTCTGACACTGTTCTGTGTCATCCTGCTATGCTTCCTGACTCCTAGACCACACTGAAAGACCCAGAAACTTCCAGCTTTGCTATTGTTTAACATCAAGTAAAGAGATTGTAATTCCCCCTGCAGCGGTCAGGCCCTGTGTATGATATTATTGCTGAATTAATTGGATGAATACTGGAAGTACAATGCCATTTTCAGCAGGTATTTTAGCACTGTTCATTTGGTTACTTTAGTTTCCGTAAGGAGAGAGATGTGAACCTCATCCTCTTGAGGAATCTGATCAATGCTGGAGAAGCAGTGATAAAATGACTCAATACTTCAATAACTCAAACCCCGCTGAAGTAAATAATGAACAGACAGTAACTCCCACTCAATCATGACAGTGATTTGAAAAACACACAAAGCAAGCAAACCAAACACTCCAACTGCATCTGACCACACACCGAAACATTACACCAAAGTACATATATCGTTTTTATTTATTATCTAACAGGATGGGAGCACCACTGGTTAGACCAGCGTTTATTACCCATCCCTAATTGCTGAGAGGACAGGCAAGAGTCAACTGCACTGCTGTGCCTCTGGAGTCATGTTTAGCCAAGACTCGGTAAGAATGGCACTTTCCTTCCCTAAGGGATATTAGTGAACTAGATGGTTTTTTTTCTGACAATTGGCAATGAAATCATGGTCAGCATTAGATTCTGAATTCCCCAGATTCTTTATTGAATTCAAATTCCACCCTTTGCCATGGCGGGATTTAAACCCAGATCCTCAGGACATTACCTTGGTGCCTGGATTAAGAGCCTTGCGTTGGTACCACTAGGCTATTGCCTCACCCATCATGCAGCAGAGATTCAGGCCATTCAGCCTAACTGG
The DNA here is from genome assembly GCF_004010195.1 of Chiloscyllium plagiosum. Lineage (NCBI taxonomy): Eukaryota > Metazoa > Chordata > Chondrichthyes > Orectolobiformes > Hemiscylliidae > Chiloscyllium > Chiloscyllium plagiosum. The sequence goes on along the minus strand of NC_057743.1, from coordinate 9,410,232 downwards.
TGCAGGAGCCTAAAGTCTTGCATTGCCCAAATCCTAGCTGTGTGAACATTTGCTCTCCTCGTCTCAGTTTTCCTTAAATTCGTCAATTCTTCTCACCTCAACTGATCCAAGTAGAAATAAATCCCACATTCTGACCGCTCTGAGTGAATACAATGTTCACGATGTTTTCTTTACGTTTATTGAGTAACAGGTTATAATTATACTCCTCAGTTTTGGTTTCACCTTCCAGTTGGAACATCTTCCTTAATGCACACGTGATTACACCCAGACAAACGAGGTCAATTTAAACCAGATTACGTATTGCTTCGTGCACTTCACAGGTGTTAATAGCCAACTTGATGTTGCTACAAGTGTTTGCTGTATGTGCCATGGGGATAAAAGGGGATGTCAAGTGGATGAGCTGACTCTTCCATTTCAGAGCCTAAGCTGTTCTTTATTGAGAATAAACAGGGACAAATATGTTGGTAAGAACTATATTCTGAGTGAATTATTCTTGTCAGGCCCACTGTGTTTGTCTGTAGCCTTTGGAGAAAGGGTATCCATTACAAACTACCAATTCTTGCTGCCAGCTCTCAATAATTGATCTCCTCTTTCTTGCTTTCTCCTGAAGGCATTGAAGCTTTGTGCTTTGCTGCTATCAGTCCAGAACAGAATCTTTTCATATTCACCATTGTGGGATTGTCTGTCTATGGGGAAAGGATTTTCGAAATGACAGGCTGATAGACAGATTCAGTCATCGGTTACAGACTCAGTGTTGGTGCTACACACTGTAATGCATGTCAAGGATAATGTGTACTTTGACAAGTAGATAACTAGCAAGATATTTCATACCAGAGATTCTTGACGGAATGTTTTGGCAGCCAGGAATCAGAGTAAACTGGAGAATCTATATCACCTTATGAAAGGTTCTTGCCATCATCTTCTCTGGGATTAAAATGTTCTTTTAGGATCACTCAACCTGGTCAAGCATGTACAATAAAAGTGTGTGTTCCAATACATTTCAGTAGAAGGTTCTGGAAGGTTTTGGTGAAAAGTTTCAACCTCTTGCCAAATGTACCTATTTCTACTTTTTTGCAGATTCCTTTTTTTTTCTCTTACGCATGTTTTGTGGATTTGTTTACTGAAAGGAAGATTTCATTCACTGTATCTTTTGAGAAGAAATTTGTTAACAAGACGAGGTAAGGGAGTCCATAACTAGATGCCACAGTGTTAAAGTGAGGAGATTCAGATATAAAAGTGACCTAAGGGGCAACCTTTTTTTGCGCAGAGGGTGGTGCGTGTATGCAATGAGGTGCCAGAGGAAGTGGTGGAGGCTGGTACAATTGCAACATTTAAAAGGCATCTGGATGGGAATATGAATAGGAAATTGCTGGATAAGCTCAGCAGATCTCGAAGCATCTGAGGAGATAAATCAGAGTTAGCGTTTCCTTAACTGAGGTCACTAGACCTGAAATGTTAACTCTGATTTCTCTCCACAGATGCCACCAGACCTGCTGAGCTTATCCAGCAATTTCTGTTTTAGTCTCTGATTTCTGACAACTGCAGTCATTTTTATTCTTATTTAGGATTTGGAGGGATATGGGTCAAATGCTGGCAAATGTGACGAGATCAGTTTAGGAAATCCGGTTGGCGTGGATGGGTTGGACTGAAGGGTCTGTTTCTGTGCTGTGCAGCTCCGTGACACTATGACACAAAGCTTGTAGTGAAATGACGGTGAGCTACATCAGGGCCGAGCACTCAGCAAACAGGAGTCTGAACTTCTTCAACATTTTCACCCGCACATCAATTCACTGCAAGATCCCTCCAATCCCTTCCAGAGACCTCCCTCAAAAACCCTTAACTTAAGACTGCTGAACAAAAGGACAGCAAAACATTTTGTTAACCAGCACTTAGGGGACCAGGAACATGCCAATTTATTAAATAATCCAGTTCACCAAGAGGTTCACAGAATCGAATTGAATTGAATTAGCTTTATCATCACGTGTCCTCAGATGAGTACAGGAACAAGTTTCCAAGTCGCCACTTACAGTGCCATCTAGGGTACAAGGTACCTCGGTACAGATTCTTCAGCACAAGTTCTTTGGAAATAAAGATTAGAGAAAATGAAGAAATAAAAAGCACAGCATTGCCAATCGTAGGAATAAATAAGAAAATAGGGAAATAAAAAGTTAGGAACAGCAGTCCTTCCAACAGCACCTTGCCTCACACCACATTGGGCCTTGACTCCAGACCATGACAGGCTTCACTTTGAGTTCCTTGAGGTCTGTAGCCTGTTGTGGGAGCACCTCATCACCTCAGTGTAAAAACACACACTAGGTAAGTGAAACAAAATGCAGGGGGTGTGCACCTCACGAGTACACTTTATTTACAGGATAAATCACTTCATTAATAATGCAGCTTAGCATTAAATAAAACATACCGGCAGGGAACCTTCTCACTCATACTCTCAACTGACTACTCAGACATCGCAGAGATCGTGATAAGACAGCAAACATCTGGTATTTGTGGTATATAATTATTGCTGGTTTGTCAAGACTGCTGAGTCAAAAGGTGTTGACTGAAACAAAGTTTGCTGAACAAGAATTATCAGTAAAGGGAAGCGTGGCACTGCTTTAGATGATACATCAATTAGATGATACCTTGTCCCAAAAACTGGATAATCTCATGTCAAATTCGTAACATTAATCACAAACAAAGTGAGAATGCAGCTGCGGCAAGTCCTTAGGAAGGTAAATGAAATGTTGGCTTTTATCACAATGGGGTTGGAGTCTAAAACTGGAACTAAACTGGGCATACAGTTTTGGGCATATAGTTTTGGTCACCTCATGTAAGGAAGGATACACAATATTGGAAGCATTTCAGACAACATTTACTCAGTTGATTCCTGAGATGGTTAGATTTTTTAATGAGCAAGTTGGGCCTAACTATACTCCGTGGTGTTTAGAAGAATTAGAGCTACTTGAATTGAAACACATTTGATTCTGAGGCAGCTTGACAGAATGGATATTGAAAGTGTATTTCCCCTTGTGGGAAATCTAGAGCTAGTGGACACATTGATCTTTCACCTGACTGCATGGATTTCCCATCTCAATTGTTAACCTAAAATTGATTCACATCATAGAGTCATGCAGTCATAGAGGTGTACAGCATGGAAACAGACCCTTCGGTCCAACCCGTCCATGCCGACCAGATATCCCAACCTAATCTAGTTCCACCTGCCAGCACCCGGCCTATATCCCTCCAAACCCTTCCCATTCATATACCCATCCAAATGCCTCTTAAATGTTGCAATTGTACCCGCCTCCACCACTTCCTCTGGCAGGTCATTCCACACACACACACCATCCTTTACATGAAAAAGTTGCCCCTCAGGACTCTTTTACATCTTTCCCCTCTCAATCCAAATCTATGCCCTCTAATTCTGGACTCCCCCACCCCAGGGAAAAGATCTTGTCTATTTATCCCATCCATGGTCACCTCTCAGCTTCCGACGCTCCAGGCAAAACAGTCCCAGCCTGCTCAGCCTCTCCCTATAGCTCAAATCCTCCAACCCTGGCAACATCCTTGTAAATCGTTTCTGAACACTTTCAAGTTTCACAACATCCTTCCGATAGGAAGGAGACCAGAATTGCACACAATATTCCAACAGTGGCCTAACCAATGTCCTGTACAGCCGCAACATGACCTTCCAACTCCTGTACTCAATACTCTGACCAATAAAGGAAAGCATACCAAACGCCTTCTTCACTATCCTATCTACCTGTGACTCCGCTTTCAAGGAGCTATGAACCTGCACTCCAAGATCTCTTTGTTCAGCAACACTCCCTAGGACCTTACCATTAAGTTTATAAGTCCTGCTAATATTTGCTTTCCCAAAATGCAGCCCCTCACATTTATCTAAATTGAGCCCCATCTGCCACTTCTCAGCCCATTGACCCATCTGGTCCAGATCCTGTTGTAATCTGAGGTAACCCTCTTCGCTGTCCACTACACCTCCAATTTTGGTGTCATCTGCAAACTTACTAACTATACTTCTAAAGCTCACATCCAAATCGTTTATATAAATGTTGAAAAGTAGAGGACCCAGCACTGATCCTTTGATACTCCACTGGTCACAGGCCTCCAGTCTGAAAAACAACCCTCCACCATCATCCTCTGTCTTCTACCTTTGAGCCAGTTCTGTTTCCAAATGGCTAGTTCTCTCTGTATTCTGTGAGATCTAACCTTGCTAACCAGTCTCCCATGGGGAACCTTGTTGAATACTTAACTAAAATCCATATAGATCACACCTACTTCTCTGCCCTCATCAATCCTCTTTGTCACTTCCTCAAAAAAACTCAATCAAGTTTGTGAGACATGATTTCCCACGCACAAAGCCATGTTGACTATCCCTAATCAATCCTTATCTTTTCAAATACATGTACATCCTGTCCCTCAGGATTCCCTCCAACAACTTGCCCATCACCAACATCAGGCTCACTGGTCTATTGTTCCCTGGCTTTTCCTTACCGCCTTACTTAAATAGAGGTACTTAGCCAACCTCCAGTCTTCTGGCACCTCACCTGTGACTATCGATGATACAAACATCTCAGCAAGAGGCCCAGCAATCACTTCTCTAGCTTCCCACAGAGTTTGAGGGTACACATGATCAGGTCCTGGGGATTTATCCACTTTTATGCTTTTCAAGACATCCAGCACTTCCTCCTCTACAATATGGACATTTTTTTAAGATGTCACCATCTATTTCCCTACATTCTATATCTTCCATGTCCTTCTCCTCAGTAAACACTGATGCAAAATATTTTTTTAATATCTCCACCATCTCCTGCAGCTCCACACAAAAGCCGCCTTGCTGATCTTTGAGGGGCCCTATTCTCTCCCTAGTTACCCTTTTGTCTTTAATGTATTTGTAAAACCCTTTGGATCCTCCTTAACTCTGTTTGCCAAAGCTATCTCATGTCCCCTTTTTGCCGTCCTGATTTCCCTCTTAAGTATACTCTTACAACCTTTATACCCTTCTAAGGATTCATTTGATCTATCTTGTCTATACCTGACATATGCTTCTTTCTTTTTCTTAACCAAGCCCCCAATTTCTTTAGTCATCCAGCATTCCCTATACCTACCAGCCTTTCCTTTCACCCTGACAGGAATATACTTTCTCTGAACTCTCATTATCTCATTTCTGAAGGCTTCTCATTTTCCAGCCGTCCCTTTACTTACAAACATCTGCTTCCAAAGAGCTTTTGAAAGTTCTTGCCTAATACCATCAGAATTGGCCTTTCTCCAGTTTAGAACTAGGTTAGGCCAAATGGCCTGCTACTACACTGTAGGGATTCTATGATTCTCAGAATCACACCTCCATTGCAAACAGAAACAGAAATTGCTGGAACAACTGAGTAGGTCCGGCAGGGTCTAAAGAGAGATGTGAGAGTTAATATTTCGGGTCCAATGATCCTTCTTCAGAATTGATGATAGCTCGGTAAAAGTTGGGATACCGTATTTGTTAAAGGTGGGAAGAGGGGGAGGGTTGGAGGAGTAAACGATAGGCTGAGATAGAACCCAGTGAGAGGGAAAGCCAGTTGGACAGATAAATAACTGGAGTAAGGGTCAGCCTGACGGAATGAATAGGTGCTAATGGGGACCACTCGTAAAGTGATAGTGGGTACTGCAGATGTTGGAGATTAGAGTCAAGAGTTAAGAGATTAGAGTCACGATTAGCGTGGTGCTGGAAAAGCACAGCAGGTCAGGCAGCATTAGGATACCATTAGCAGCTGACAATTGTTTGTGTGTGGTAGCAAACCATGTGATGGTGTGTGGGGGTGGGGGAACGATATGGGAAAAAGTGTACAAGTCATAAAATTGTTGAACTTAATATTGAGTCCTAGAGGCTGCAGGGCCCCCGAGAAGAAAATGAGGTGTTGTTCTTCCAGCTTGTGCTGAGTTTTGTTGGAGCACTGCAGCAAGCCTGAGACAGCAATGTTAGCCAGGGAACAGGGTGCTGTGTTGAAATGGCAGGCAACTGGAAGCTCAGGGCCTTTTTTTTTTGCAGCACAGAACATCGGTGGTTGCCCAGTCTGCACTTCATCTCCCCAGTGTAGAGGAGACCACATTGTGAGCAGCGAGTAAGTAGACTCGATTAATGAAGTGCAGATAAAGTGCTGCTTCACCAGGAAGGTGCGTTTGGGCCCTTGGGTACCGAGGAGGGAGAGGGAAATGGCCAGGTGTTACAACTTTGGCAGTTGCAGGGGAAGGTGCCAAATGGGCTGTTGGGTGGGCGGTGTTGGAAGTGGAGTGGGAGTAGACCAGGGTGCCCCGGAGGGAATGGTCCCTGCAGACTGGAAGGGAGGGGAACATGTGTCTGGTGATGGCATCACGTTGGAGGTGGCGGAAATGGTGGAGTAATGATCCTCTGGATGTGGACGCTGGTGAGACGGTAGGTGAGGACAAGGGGAGCCCTATCATTGTTGTGGGAGGGAAGAGAGGGAGTGAGGGTTGAAGTGTGCGAGATGGGTCAGGCCCAACTGAAGGCCCTGTCAACAACGGTGCTGGGGAATCCTCGGTTAAGGAAGAAGGTGGACATTTCAGAGGCCTCCTTGTTGAAGTTGGCATCATCAGAGCAGATGCCACCTCCACGCCACCTGCATGAACCCTCAAACCCTGCCCCCGTCTCATTTCAGAGGTGAGGTTATCCCCACTCTATCCCAACCATTCAAACCTAAGGGGCATTTCAACCTTTTACCTCAGGGTGAGTCAGGACCCAGAAGGAATCCCAAATTATCTTGTCAGAAACAGAAATTGCTGGAAAAAACTCAATCGGTCTGGCAGCATCTGTGGACTTATGCTCGAAACATCGCCTCTCCTGCTCCTCAGATGCTGCCTGACCTGCTGTGCTTTTCCCGCGCCGCACTTTCGACTCTGACCTCCAGCACCTGCAGTCCTCACTTTCTCCTGCAATGTGGGAAGAAAGCAGTGGTAATGTTTTGGGTCCAGCAAGCATTCTTCAGAACTTATTGTCTCCATTCTGAAAAATTCTAAATTGCTTCTGACTCTTTTGTTCATTTTGTCCACGACCTGATGGTTTTATTGCGATGTTAAACATACAATGTAACAGCGAGTTTCACTTGCAGTGGTGACATCACTGGCTATCTTTTTTGAGTGAACTGATCTATTTTATAATTTGAAATACATGTTGTCATCCATCTCCTCAGCACTATGTATTCTGACAGTTTGTTCTTTGGCATTTATTATCTGAGTACAGGCATATTCAAATCAACTCACGTGAAACTGAGACCAATTTCTCTTCAGAAACAGAATAGAAAGAGAGGTTAACTCATTTGACTTTGATTGTGACTGATCAAGAATTTTCTTTCTACTTTGTACAGTGCATTTTAATGTGCATGAGTGGTTAATTAAGATGCTGCCTGAATTACTGTTCACTCGCTTGTTGGCTCCATTGAAGCTGACATTTATTTCTGAACATTTGATTTAACAAGCCCACGCTAACCAGGGGATACACTGGACTTTAACCTGATGGTAAATGACAGAGAGAGGGACTGGACAAGTAGGAGTAGTTAATTGAAGAGCTGCAACATACTAAGAAAATGATTGCAATTTTTTTTCCTGCTTTGATTGAACAGACTCTTATAACTAATATTGCGACTAAAATTCCAACGATAAGATGCAGCAGGAAGAGTTTGCATTTCTGATGACATTCCTGCGAATAATCGCCACTGTTTTCTTTTTGCATTGACTGTGAGATTCTCTGCCGAGTCCCTCTACATGTGTTCCTGGGGGAATACGTCAGTCAGTTCAACACAATTGTCACTTTCTCACCAACTATGACAATTCAGAGCAGACCTCTTTCCAAGAATTGATCAGTGGCCCTTCTGAGAACTGTCACTCCCCTTTCTTTGAGTCATGAAGTCATGGAGCTGTGCAGCACAGAAACAGGCCATTCAGTCCAACTCGTCCATACCGACCAGATATCCTAAATTAATCTCGTCCTACTTATCCGCATTTGGCCCATATCCCTCTAAACCCTTCCTATTCATATACCCATCCAGATGCCTTTTAAATGTTGTAATTGTACCAGCCTCCACCACTTCCTCTAGCAGCTCATTCCATGCACACGCCTCCCTTTGCGTTAAAAAGTTGCCCCTTAGGTCCCTTTTAAATCTTTCCCCTCTCACCTTAAACCTATGCCCTCTAGTTCTGGGCTCCCTCACCCCAGGAAAAAGACCTCCTCTATTCACCCTATCCATGCCCCTCATGATTTTATAAACCTCTTTCAGGTCAGTTTGATCACCAATAAGGCCAGCACTCACCCACTGCATCACTCTGCTTACCACACTTGGTCTCACCATTTGGCCAGTGTAAATGACTTAGCACCAGCTCCATCGTGAGCTCCCAGATGAATTGCCAACTTAGGGGTTCTGCTTCTCATGATGGCCCATTGCTGTGCCATTGTCTTCCAATCCTGCAAGTTCTCCCGCAGAGTGACCCACAAGGCCACAAACCAGAGCACAGTTATTAGCCATCAATGGCCGTTCTAAGTCCCTGGAAGACGAGGATCTTCCTGAGTTGCTTTTTCCCCTTAGACAGTAGCAAGGACTGTTCCTCTTGGAGAGAGAAAAGCTGTGAGGAAATCTGACAGAGGCTTTCAAAATCATGAGCGGGCTGGATAGAGTAGACAGGGAGAAGCTGTTCCCATTCGTAAAAAGAACAAGATTGAGATAGCATAGATTTGATGTGATCGACAAAAGAAACAAGTGTGAGGTAGGAATGATGTTTTGCATTGGATAGAAGAGTTGGGATGTCATGTTGCAGCTGTACAGGATGTTGGCAAGGCCACTTTTGGAATACTGTGTACGGTTCTGGTCACCCTTCTATAGGACGGATATAAATTAGAAAGGGTACAGAAAATATTTACAGGGCTGTTACTGGGACAGGAGGGTTTGAGTTATAAGGAGAGGTTAGATAGCTGGAACACTTCTCCCCTGGAGTGTAGAAGGTTATGGGGTGACCTTATCGAGGTTTATAAAATCATGAGGGGTATAGATAGGGTGAATAATGAAGGTCTTTCCCTTCGGCCAGGGAAGTCCAAACCTAGAGGGCACAGGTTTAAAGTGAGGGGAAAGATTTAAAAGGGATCTGAGGGGCAAGGTTTTCACACAGATAATAGCTCATATGTGGAATGAACTGTCAGAAGAAGTGGTGGATGTAGGAACAGATGCAATATTTAAAAGCTATTTGGACAGGTACATGAATAGGAAAGGTACAGAGGGATGTGAGCCAAATGCAGGAAAATGGGACTAGTTTAGCTTAGGAACCTGGTTCGACCGAAGGGTCTGTTTCTGTACTGCATAACTCTATGGCTCTGAGGGTTAGGGTCTTGAATTCACTGCCTGGAAATATGATGGAGGCAGGTTCAATTGAAGCATTCAAGAGGGACATTGGATGGTTATTTGGATATAAATATAATGTAAGGGTTTGGGGATAAAGCAAGAGATTGGCTCTCAATAATGATGCTTGTTTAAGTAGCCACTGTAGGGGTGATGGCCCGATTGGCATCCTTGTGCACTGTAACAGGTCTGCGATTCTGTGGGTCTTAAACTCTCTGTCCATTCCCAGAGTCAGACCAAACACCAAATGAATTACATTAACATTCGGGACTGACCACTCCAGCTGCCCCAGCCATCTTCTCGTTTCCATATCTCCTCAATCTCCCACACTCCCTGAACAATTTTGTGATCTTTATAACAGACAAGGCCCAATTACACATGTCTAAGTAAACCAGGATGTTACCTTGGCAACATCCTTTATGCCAACACAGTGCACTTCATTTTCTTGTCTGTAACTATTTTTTGTTTGAAACTGAAAGAGTGGTCCAAGAAAAGCAGAAAGAAAGAGAATCAGTTGACAGATGGTAAGACAAGAAGCCAAAAATCACGTTGGTGAAGTCAGCTGCATTCCTTCACCAATGTTTTCCTGATATGCAGATTTTAAAGCTCTGTCACTCCCTCTCAGACCACTGTCCAGGTCTCTCTGGTCCCCTCTCCTTCTGCCTACAGTTTTGAGCTGACCCTGACATATTCCTCATTGTGGAATTCCAGCACCTCGATGGGACTCAGTACACAGGTAAACCCTGCTCTTCTGAACCTGCTGCTACTGTCCCCATCAGTAACAGCATTCAGCACACACTCATACACAAACACACACACACTCACACAGACACACACACACAGACACTCACACACAAACACACACTCACACAGACACACACACAGACACACACTCACACAGACACACACTCACACTCATA
>NC_057743.1:9360331-9397558 GCF_004010195.1 Chiloscyllium plagiosum | reverse complement strand
ACTGGTACAAATGCCCACACAAACACAAAAACACATTCACACTCACACACAAACATTCCCAGGACCTGAATTGTATCCCCTCCCACCCCTCCCCTTCTCCTCAACAAGATCCAGGATCTTTTCCTCACCACCAATGCTCCCCATGGTCTCAACTCATCTCCTCCCATGACGCCCAGTCCTGGGGAGCCTCTCTCCCTGTCCCAGGGCCTGAGCAGCAGATGATTCTCAGGGCCCTGCTTCAACACTAACCAGCTCCCCCTGACAGCCTGGCTGACAGCCCGCTCTGACCAGCGTCCAGCCAGCCACCTGACCCCCACGCCAGCTGAGAGTCGATCACCCCACACTGAAGGATCCCTCATATCCTCCTGTTACACTGTAGCTGGAATCTGTTCTTTGTTGTAATTTGAAAAAAAAAACCCCATCAGCCTTGTCAGTTCAATAAAACCATTAACCTGGACATAGGTTTGCTCGCTGAGCTGGAAGGTTCATTTCCAGATGGTTTGTCACCATACTAGGTAACATCATCAATGAGTCTCTGGATGAAGCTTCATTTGGAGACTCACTGAAAATGTTGCCTAGTATGGTGACGAAACGTCTGAAAATGAACCTTCCAGCTCAGCGAGCGAACCTACATCCAGAACCTCAACCTGAACTACAAATCTTCTCAGAACTCACTAGAATCATTAACTGTGGGCCAGTTTCGGACCGGCCCAGTGGGGGTGCATGGGGGTGTCTGCAGTTGCGGGGGTGGGGGGAGGTAGGGAGAGGTTCGTGGCTTTTCCAATATTTATTCCTCAGTCAGCAGCTCCAGATCAGATTATTTGATCAATGTCACATCACTGTTTGTTAGAGCTTGCTGTTCCCAACATGGCTGTTGTGCCTCCACTTCACTCAGCGCAAAACGCTTTGGAGACTGTGAAGGCTGCTATACAAATGCAAGTCACTCCTCCTTCTCTTTGTGCAGTAAGGCTTATTGATGAGGACTCTGAAAAGATAAATTAATTCCTATTTCTCAAGAGCAGGCTACTGTACTCAATACTCCCAGCAAAGAAATTGCATGCCGTTAGTTGAAAGCACAACATTCAGAAGGCTGTCAGTTTTGTTGGATTTCTGAAAGTGCACAATCGGTACAACCCAGGGACCTTCGAACATCATAACAAAGTCAATAGGTTAATTATCATGATAGACTTGGTTGATTCCCCAGTTGTAAAGGCCTGCTTTATATTCAGGGGCATGTTTATAGAGCATGGTCCCTGTAGACACAGTGAAAGGACACGATTGACTAGTCTAAAAGAACTCGGACTCAGCCTGGTCCAACCAGAAATCCAGATCAGAGCAACCTCAGCACAAGATTTCATTTTCTTAAGATTCAGTTTTTTTGTTCCTGTGCAATTCAATCCTTTCGGAGTTCTGGACACAGTTATGAAGTCACAGAGTCATAGAGATGTACAGCATGGAAACAGACCCTTCGGTCTAACCCGTCCATGCTGACCAGATATCCCAACCCAGTCTAGTCCCACCTGCCAGCAACCGGCCCATATCCCTCCAAACCCTTCCTATTCATATACTCATCCAAATGCCTCTTAAATGTTGCAATTCCACCACTTCCTCTGGAAGCTCATTCCATACACGTACCACCCTCTGCGTGGAAACGTTGCCCCTTAGGTCTCTTTTATATCTTTCCCCTCTCACCCTAAACCTATGCCCTCTAGTTCTGGACTCCCCGACCCCAAGGAAATGACTTTGTCTATTTATCCTATCCATGCCCCTCATAATTTTGTAAACCTCTATAAGGTCACCCCTCAGTCTCCGACGCTCCAGGGAAAACAGCCCCACCCTGTTCAGCCTCTCCCTGTAGCTCAGATCCTCCAACCTTTGAAACCTGTTCATAGAATCCCCACAGTGGGGAAAGCAGGCCTTTCGGTCCTTCAAGTCCATACTGCCCCACCGAAGAGCATCCCACCCAGACCCACACCCCTACTTTATCCCTATAAATCTGCATTTCCAATGGCTAATTCACCCAGCCTGCACATCCCAGGACACTATGAGCAATTTAGCATGGCCAATGCACCTAACCTGCACACCTTTGGACTGTGGGAGGAAACCCACGCAGACATGGGGGGAATATGCGAACTCCATACAGACAGTTGCCCGAGGCTGGGATTGAACCCAGGTTCCTGATGTTGTGAGGCAGCAATGCTAACCACTGAGCCACTTCAATGAAGGTGGTTCACAGGGTCCCAGCCACTCTAAGAAGCAGCATAACAAAAACAGGCAGACAAAATTAAAGCAAACAAAATTAAAATGTCATGTTGGAGATTAACGATGTGTTCCAGAGGAACAGGAATGAATACAGTAGTATCCTCTTTATTGGGAACCCTGCTATTGAAATTCTCACACTCGCTATTCACCTGGACCAGGCCTCCCCTAGCTCTGGGATTCTGAATGTTAGGTCACACCTCACTCACTCCTTCTGATCAAAGCTCACTGATAGTACTTATAAATGGTTCTGACCAAAACTAACACCTCTTCCACTCCTCATGTGTGCCGGATACCAGGGAGTTTACTGAGTCTCGTTTGGAAGGTGTAGATTTAAAAACACAGGCCCTGAGGGTGTATGGAATGAAATCTTCTTTCTCTTGAATTTTCTGCCCAATGGTAGATCCGACCCTCAGCATCATGGCCTCCAGCACTGAGTAGGGTAAGGAGACATGTCCTGAATCTTACTTCAAATAAAGGACTCCGATGCTGGAGATCTGAAGCAAACAGAAACAGACGTTAGGTGAGAAACTCAGCAGATTTGGTTGCATCTGTGGAGAGAAAGCAGAGTCACCATTTTAGATGCAGTGACCTTTCTTCAGAGCTGATAGCAGTTGCGATAAGGTTGGGTTTTATGCTGACCATGGGTGTGGGGTGGGGGCAGGAGTAGACAATAGGTGGAGATAGAGCCCAGACACAATCAGCAGTTGGACAGACAAAGGAATGAGTTAAAGGTTAAAGGGAGAATGTATAGCTGGTAATGGCTCCCATTAGTGGCTGAGAATGGGTTGTTTGTGGTAGCAGCCTCTGTGATGACTAGGCCCCAGTGTGTGGAAGTTAGGGTAAGGATATGGGAGAAAGTGCTCAGGCCCTAATATTATTGAATTCAATGTTGCTCCTAAAGGCTGTAGGGTTCCCAAGTGGAAAGTGAGGTGTTGTTCATCCAGCTTGCTCTGAACTTCACTGGAGCACTGCAGCAAGCCTGACACAGAGGTATTGGCCAGGGAACAGGGTGGGGTGTTAAAGTGGCAGGCAACTGGAAGCTCAGGGCCTTTTTTTGCAACACGGAATGTAAGTGTTCTGCAAAGTGGTTGCCCAGTTTGTGTAGAGCAGACCACATTGTGTACAATAAATACAATAGCCTTGCTTGATGAAAGTGCAGGTAAAGCACTTGGAAGGTGAGCCTGTGGCCTTGGATCGTGATCCACAACCAATTGTCTGGCCATGGGAGCCAGTCAACTCTCAGGGATCTGAGGGCTTTTTTTATTCACAGGATGTGGATGTCACTGGTTAGGCCAACATTTATTGCCCATCCCTAATAGCCCTGAGGGCTGTTAAGAGTCAACCACATTGCTGTAGGTCTGGAGTCACATGCAGGCCAGACCAGGTAGGTGTGACAGATTCCTCCCCTAAAGGACATGAGGAGGCAAGGAGGCTACTGACTTCACTGCGAGACCCCCTTGGAGAATGGAACCCATGTATCAGGCAGGAGTCCTGAAGGAGCACTACAACTCAAAAAGAATAAAAGCTAACTCTGCTTTCTCTCCACAGATGCTGCCAGATGTGCTGAGATTTTCCAGCAGTGTCTGATTTTATTTCAAAGATAATGAAACTAATTTACTGCAGTCTGACTATGAGATACAGAAACAGAAAATGTTGGAGAAGCTCATCAGGTCTTTGGAGGGAGAGAGAAACAGAGTTAATGCTTCGATTCTGTAATGATTCAATTCTGAAGAAATCAAGTGGGACTCAAGAACATTAAATGTGTCCCTCTCAACACAGTTGCTGCCAAGTCTGCTGAGTTTCTCAGTGTTTGGCCAACAAAGAGATATTTTAGTTAACAGGCTACTCACTTCCCTGTGCCAAAGTTTGTTCCATCTTCGGAGAGACTGACAGACCGAACATATAAGAAAGTTCACAGAAGTTAACATTATATTCAGTTCAACCGCCTATGGTTTGTGACCACACTGTCATGGCTGACAGCAGGAAAGGACCCCAATTAGCTGTCTACACAACTTATCAGCGAGCGAAATAAGGCCTATAAATATCTAGAAATTCAAGCTGCGAATATTTGAAGTAAAAATGGAATGAAGGCTCAGGGGATTAAAAAGGAATAAATGAAACTGCATTCATCAATGGCCTAACTGCTCTGTAACATGAACTGACTAATTTGCATTGACAACTGTACTAATGCTGAATTGGTACAGAAGCTACAATATCTGAATATGACCCAAATTTTTATTGTAAACATGGGAAAGCAACTTTGTTTATAAGCAGTTGCATTCTACATGAAAAGGATTGTCCAGCCCCCACTATCTGCAGTGTATTTACAACGTTGGTCTGATGGAAAAAATAAGCACCCAACAATTTGGAAGCTTTAAGGAGAGGTTTGCTTTGACCCCCAAACACAGGGATATTGCCAACACATTCCAAAACAGTGTCACTACCCATAGACAGAGCTCAGTCTTTCATACCTCACTCCCCCGCTACCATCATTCACAATTGACCTTATGTGATTATTCTCCACAGAATTAATGGCATTTGCTTCTTGCAGTTCTGCTCACTGCAAGGCAGCAAGAATATCAGATTTATCTAAATGTAGGACTGAAATGGAGACAAAAGAGAAAGGAGAGGCTGCATTGACATTATGCAGGAGTCAAAGGCACAGCAAGATCCCATAAATGGCAATACGACAAAGATAAGCTTTATCAGGGATAAATGTTGACCACATTATTGGGTAGAGCTCCCTTACTATTCATCACGATAAGCCCATGTCAAGATATTTTTCCATTCGAGAGGATTGATTGGACTTTGGTTGAAGACCTCAACTAAATTGCTTTCCTAAGTCTCTACAGTAGAGTTTGGACCTATAAATGTCTGGTTCATGGGTAAGAGTTTCCAATGTACATTTGATGATACAGAGAATGACTCTCAAGGTTCCAACGTCTTTCTCAGAGAATGACAGTGGAATTTTGACTTGACCTGCCGCCGTTAAGAAGATGAATCATGGAAGACACTTTTTCTCCAGAGAACAAGTTATTAACAAAGGAACATAACTTGAAGATCCACACATGAGGTATTACAGAGGTTGATACAAGCACTAGTTTCACATACGTTTATTTCACACCTTTCACAATCATCAGATTCTCCTCAGTCAATGAAATACTTCCGAAGTATAATTTGTATTCCATTGGAAACATTGCAGCTAAGTTGTACAAAGCAAGCTCCCACACTAGAGAGGGTGGTTAAAAAGGTGTTTAGCATGCATGCTTTCATTGCTCAGGCCTTTGAGTATAAAAGGTGAGATGTCATGTTGAGGTTATACAAGACCTTGGTAAGCGCAGCAGGTCAGGCAGCATCCAAGGAGCAGGAGAATCGACGTTTCAGGCATGAGCCCTTCTTCCTGAAACGTCGATTCTCCTGTTCCTTGGATGCTGCCTGACCTGCTGCGCTTTTCCAGAAACACATTTTCAGCTCTGATCTCCAGCATCTGCAGTCCTCACTTTCTTCCAGGACATTGGTAAGGCCTCATCTGAAGTAGTGTCCAGTTCTGTTCACCCCATTATAGGAAAGATGTTATTAAACTGGAGAGAGTTCAGAAAGGATTTACCAGGATGTTGCCGGGAATGGAGAGTTTCAGTTATAAGGAGAGGCTGGATAGGCCAGCTTTTCACTGGCGCTTAGGAGGTTGAGGGGTG
Organism: Chiloscyllium plagiosum; assembly: GCF_004010195.1. NCBI lineage: Eukaryota > Metazoa > Chordata > Chondrichthyes > Orectolobiformes > Hemiscylliidae > Chiloscyllium > Chiloscyllium plagiosum. The sequence continues at coordinate 9,391,601 of NC_057743.1, read as the reverse complement.
ACTTTCTAGAGGTTTATAAAATCACGAGGGGTATAGCTAGAGTGAATGGCAGGTGTCTTTTCCCATGGTAGTGGATTTTAAGATGAGGGACATATTTTTAAGGTTAGAGGTGAAAGATTTTGAAAATTCATGAGGGGCAACTTCATGAGTGGTTCATGTGTGAAATGAACTGCCATGGGAAGTAATGGATACAGGTACAATGTTTCAGAGACATTTGGATAAGTACATGAATAAGAAATGTTGGAATATTAGGAGCCAAGCACAGGCGGGGGGACTAGTTTCATTTGGGATTGTGGTCGGCATGGACTGGTTGGACTGAAGGGTCTGTTTCTGTGCTGTATGACTCTATGACTCCATTCATGAGGAGCAATGGGATATTAGAAAGTTAGAGATGTCATGTTCTCAGTGAATGTTAACCTGCTGTCTCTTTGAGTGAATCAGTATGGGTCCAGACATTAAAGACTGACAAGCATTCACAGAAATGCCTCAACCATCTTGCACTGCTTAAAGATATAAAGGCAAACATACCTGTCGCATTATGAGATTGTCCAGAAAGAGTTCATTTTGAAGTTGCATTAGATTCACCCAATCTGTCAATGTCATGCAGTTTTTGGATTGAGAAATGGTTAGTCTTACGTAAGGTTCTGATGGCAACATATTTAATAAGTTGGCTCCTAATAGTTTGAATTAGGCCTAACCAGTTAATGTTAACTGTACCCATTATTATCATGCAATGAACTATCCTTTTTATGTCAGGCAGTGTCTGATAGGGAATCTTTAATGATGGGCTGATTGATGAAGGGCTCTTGCTTGAAAAATTGATTCTCCTGCTCCTCGGATGCTGCCTGACCTGCTGTGTTTTTCCAGAATTACACTTTTGATTCAGGGCTCTATAATGGTCTATCCTCTACCAATGATAATTAAAGAAATGAGGATTAGTGTCAATGGACTAGCATCACCACAAGTGATTGGTAGAAAATGCATAATATTTGTCAGCAAATACTTTATTTATTCATTTTCTGGTTGTGTTTAATAATTTAACCTTATTATATGAAAACTATTCACATCGCTGGAAAAGATAATGTCATAGCAGTCATATTGTCCTAGCAGACTGGGACAGTCCAGGAATTTGAGAAGAAAGATATAAGAAACTGTGCATAAAGTCTTCCACAAAGAAGGACTGAGGTTGAATGATGTGAATTTTGTTGTGTAGATGTATGTTTACCCTGTAATGAAATGCATTCAAATGATTTTAAAGAAAGGGGTAAAATTTTAAAGTGAAGGCAGGAGGTTTAAAGGAGATTTGAGGAAAAGCTCTTTCACTCAGAGTGAAGTGGGAGTTTGATTTGCATTGACTGGGAAAGTAGTTGAGGAGGATAACCACACAACCTCTAAAATGTACTTGGATGAGCTCCTGGAATATCATAACGTTCAAAGGTACAGGCCTGGTGCGGGGAAGTGGGAATCGTGTAGATTGAAAGGATGTTTTTTCTCATGGCAAACTCAATGTGTCAAAGGGTTTCTACTAGACTGGATGATTCTATGGTAAATATGGCGTTTTATCTCTTTAAAGAGTGGAGGCATATAAAGGAGCACATTTATTACCCTTTTGAACTAAAAACTGAAACAAAGTGGAAGCTGGCCTGCTGTATGGCTGAAGAAACCAGACGGGTTTTTACAACTTGAAGATCATGAGGGAGTAACCTCTCCCTACCCGACTTTTATTGCCGTAAGGTGGATTCTTTAGGAGACAGAGAGGCACCAGAAGTCTTTGAGTGAAGGGAAAACCTGCCTAATGACAGCCTTTCGCTTGTACCACCTATGGCTTGTTACAAATCAGTGCATCGAGAAACTTACAAACAAGAAAGCTCTTTCTGCAGCTCTCTACAAGAGTCAAAAGAAAGCAAAACTTGAAGACTCTGAAAAGAAAGAGGGCAGATATTCTGCTGGGTTTGACAGCTGTTATTCCAGCACAGATACTGCTTCTGCATGGAGACCCTGTGGAATCACCATCATAGCTGACTCTCTGAAAGAATTTCCCAGGAAATTGAGGATTCCACTGGGCACTTTCACTTCACCTGGAACCCTCTGAAAGTATTGATTTAAATCGGACAATTTGGCAGGATGTGCTCTTGTGAAGTAAACAGCAATCCAGGAAATGTTAGACTATCAAATTCATGGTGCAACTCCTATTCAACTGAGCCGTATGTAGCTCACAGACCCAACCCTCTCCTACCCTGACCTTCTTCTCCTCCACGAGACCTGACATGATCCTTCCTGCTGTAGAAAGACCTGATTCGACTGCCCCAAGTACCCACACCCCACAACCTCCTCCCCAACACCTCTACCCACCTGCATCTTGACAAACCTCCCAATAAAATGATCTGAACCACCTTGAGAAACAACTCAACCAACCATGTAGTCTGGACACGTAAGTGTGAGAATTTGCTTATCCTTGTCTATATTTTCCACTTTAATATTTGTTTCAGACCATCTGTTTGTGGTGTGCGTGTGTGTGAGTGTGTTTGTGTGTCTGTGTGTGTTCGCGTGTGTGTATTTGTGTGTCCATGTGTGTTTAAGTAAGAATATTTTTGCATGTGAGAGACAGTGAGAATATGTGTACATAAGACTGTGTGTGTGCATGCTGTAAGTGAGAGTATATGTGTGTTGGGGGTGTGTGGAGTGGGGGGTTGGGGAGTCAGCCTGTTTGGGAGTCAGTGTGTGTATATGTGTGTGTACAAGAGTGAGTGAGTGAGTGAGAGTATGTGTGTTTGTTGTAAGTGTATGTATGTTCAGGGTTTTAAAGGGGTTTAGTTTAAGTTGCAAAGTAGTAATGCTAATTCCAAATTTGTTTGCCATCTTTTAAAGAATAAGTTTGTTTGCAATAAATAGAGTTATTTTCTGTTAATGACAAGACCTGGTGTGAATTACATTTGTCCCGAATAAGCAAATTAATCATCCCGATGACTTGTGTAACAGTAAGGTTTGCTTATCAGTGCACTCTTCACAGTTGGGTCATAACAATTGGTACTAAACAAAGGAAGGAGATGATTTTGCAATGTGAATGGAGTTATGTACTGGCCAGAACAGGAGAGAATAACAGATTTCTTACCAAAAAAGACATGACAGCAATCTGTTGGCTCCCTAATCATTGCAAACAGGAGTAGTATTTTCTTTAAGATTTATTGATGCATGGTGCTATATGTCTCTATGTCTCTGTAGCATTTGTCCAGGCCTCTGGATCACGCTTCCAGTAACATCACCACTCTTTATTAAGGTTAAGATGTTGCAATACAGCATCTGGGACACTGAAAATACAATCACCTGATGTTGGGTGAAGGAAGTCTAGGCTGTCCAAGTTGTGCTCTGGAAATATTTTGGAGTAGAAGAGATTGTAGAAATTATTTACACTGTTTATTTTTCTCTGTCCAGCCACCTTTGCCAGTGCAGTCAGTGCAAACTATAACGACAGGGGTTAATGTGACAAGGTAACCCTACTTTTAGCAAAGCTGCTCAAAGGACTACATTGCCAAAGTCATCGTGTGTTTAACTACCTTGGATGTCACAAAGTCTATAAAGCAAGGCATCTGAGTTTGATGAATATCTTATTATCAGAAAACTGTCAGGTCTTTTGGATCTTATGATAGTGCTCGCATCTCTGAGCTAAAAGGTTCAAGTCCCACCCCACCTGATGTGTGCCCTAGTATGTCCGAACAGGTGTGAATAACATTGCTGACAAAAAGTCAGCAACTTGTTCCTTGCTATACAACAAACACAGGTATAGACATCATGGGCTTGGCTTGAAATGCCAGTCAGTTCAGAACCAAGCATTTTTAAAGTATCAAACAAGGGATTAAGTTGAACAAGAACTCTTTATTATGGTGAAATGTTTCATCTCGACTATCCTTCCCTTTAAAGGTACATTTCTGTGGCTGATATAAACCAGTTTATTGCACTGAGGTCTCTGCGTTGTGATGGGCAAACCGCAGAGTAAATTACGCAGTATGCCCATGTGGTTTTAAAGTTAAAATGAAATGACTCTCTCTTTCTTCAATGCACCTTCAACAATTGTAATGGAATCCATTAGTGACCTGTAACATTGTTTGAACTGATGTTGTTTTGTTGCAGAAATCAATCTTGTTAGTTTTTTTGAGAATCAGCAGTTTTTGGCAACATAAAGAGTGCGTAAGAGAGTTCAGACAAATTAGGCATTTACTTTGTAGGTATTCAAAATGTGAGCAAGTCTTCCAGCTGCTGTGTGTATTAACGTGGTGAGGAGATTTGGTCAGTGACATGAAAGTGATTTCAGTCATGGATTGAATGATGGCAAAGGCATCAACAGCATTCACAAATTATTTCCTAAATTTCAGGCTTGAATTGTACAGGGAAATCTGCGCAGAGCTGTTCACAGAACTCTGCTGTAATTCTGCCAGGAAGACAGAGCTACAGATTGACTTTATGATTTCATTGAGGAGAAAGTGAGGGCTGCAGATGCTGGAGATCAGAGCTGAAAATGTGTTGCTGGAAAAGTGCAGCAGGTCAGGCAGCATCCAAGGAACAGGAGAATCGACGTTTTGGGCATTCCTGAAGAAGGGCTTATGCCCGAAACGTCGATTCTCCTGCTCCTTGGATGCTGCCTGACCTGCTGCGCTTTTCCAGCAACACATTTTCAGTTTATGATTTCATTAGATGCAAACTACAGAGAAAATCTTCCTCATTCAACACTGAGTCTGTTAAGACCAAGCAGTGCTCCTGTAGGATAACTGAATAAATATTGAGATCACATAACCCAACCAGCTGGCCCCTGTTCATGAAAGTTGATTCTAATACATTCACGTTGAAGTGCAAGTGGGTTCAGCATCCCTAAGAAGTGCTGTCCATTAATATTCCTATTTCCATCCATCTGGAGTTACATGCCGCAACAGCAGAAGCCACTGATTGTTAATGGCATCCTGTGCATGGACAAAATGCTATTTTGAGAGTGACAACAATTGCCATGTTCAACTGACTGACATCTCCATAACTCTACCTATACACACAGAACATTCACGTTAAGGTGGATAAATTAATCGCGCAAAATAGTTGTACAAAGTTAAGATGTAATTGCAATTGTGGAAACATGGGTGCGGATTGCCCAAGGCTGAGAACTGAGCACCCAAGGGTTTTCAATCTTTAGGAAGGACAGGTAAAACAGAAAGGTAGATGGGGTTGCATTGTTCATGGAAGGTGGAAGCTGTGCAGAAGTAAGAAAGGATATTGATGCAGGAAATCTAGAGGCGGAGTCAGTCTTCATGGAGCCAAGAAGTAATTAAGGATGGAAAACATTAGTACGAGTCATCGGTAGTCCTCCAACCAATAGTGGTGAGGTACAGAATGCCATTAAATGGGAAATAGAGATGCATACAACGAGGTTGTTACAGTAATTATGGATGACTTTAATGTACATATAGACTGGCACCCACACTCATAATTATACCGTAATGGGTGAATTCCTGGAGTGTTTGCAAGTAGTCCAATCAAAATCTAGAATCCAGAACCCCAATCCTAGAAAACTACACAGGTATGAGGGGCGAGCTGGCTGTGATGGATTGGGGAACTTTATTAAAAGGCATGACAGTGGCTAGGCAAGGGTTAATGTTCAAGGAGTGAATTCACGCAGTACAACAGTCATATGTTCCTTTTGCATGGAAAGGACACAACGGGAAAAGTGAACAAACCATGGTTAACAATGATTATTTGGGATAGCATTCAATAGAAAGAAGTGCCATGTAAAGTTTTTTGAAAAATGAACAAAGCTGAGGACTGGAAGGAGTTTAGACTTCAGCAAAGGAGGACAAAATGTTAGGTTAAGAGGAGAAACATGGATTATGAGAGTAAATTTGCAAGGAACAAAAACAAACTGTAAGAGATTCTGTAAGTGCATAAAAAGAAAAACATTTGTGAAAACAAATGTACGCCCTTTACACTCTTAAATTGGAGAATTGATAATTAGCATTAGAACTCCTACAGTGTGGAAACAGACCCTTCAGCCCAATAAGTCTACACTGAAGGATAATCCTCCAAGACCCATTCTCCTACCCTATATTTATCCCTGACTAATGCACCCAACCTATACATCCTTGAACACTCTGGACAATTGAGTGTAGCCAATTCACCTAACCTGCACATCTTTGGACTGTGAGAGGAAACCCACGCAGACATGGGAAATAAAAAGAAGGCATAATAAATTGAAAGCTGGGCCCTAAAGCTGATAAACTCCAGGTTGTAATAATCTACATCCAGGGTTGTACATGCATACAGAGGTTGTAATCTTCCAAAATTCTGTAGATTCTAGAACAGTCTCAGCAGATTTGAGGGTAGCAAATGTAATCCAACATTTCTGGCCAACATTTAATATGTAGCTCAAGTCGATTATTTGGCCAATATCACTTGGCCGTTTGTGGGACATTAAATGCTCACTCACAGTTCTTGAATGGTCAGGTGGCTGAAAGACCATCTGAAAGCCATCACTTTCTGGATTTAATCAGGAAGGAGATGGGAAGATGGTGGAACTTACCTCCTACTCAATTATGGCCTGGCTGTGGTATTCCCCTGATTGCCATCACTTGCGCCTCATGGTACATGCCATCCCTACCAGGATTTTTTAATTCATTCATGGCACATGGGCATTGCTGGCCAGGCCAGGATTTCTTGCCTGTTCCTATTTGCCCCTTGAGAAGATAGTGGTGAGCTGCCTTCTTAAACTGGTAGAGTCTGTGTGCAGTAGGTTGACCCACAATACCCTTAGGGAGGGAATTCCAGGATTCTGACACAACAACAGTGAAGCGACAGTGATATATTTCCACGTCAGGATGATGAGTGTCTTAGAGAAGGACATGCAGGTGGTGGTGTTCCATGTGCCTGCTACCCTTGTCTTTCTGCAATGAGGTGGTTGTGGGTTTGGAAGGTGAAGGATCTTTTGATGAATTGTTGATAGTACACACTGCTGCCCCAGAGCGTCAGTGAGTGGAGGGAGTGCATATTTGTGGATGGGCTGCTTTGACATAGATGTTGTCAAACTTCTTGAGAGTTGTTTGGAGATCATAGAATCATAGAATCCCTACAGTGTGGAAGCAGGCCATTTAGCCCAACAAGTACACACCAACCGTCCGAAGAGTAACTCACGCAGACCCATTCCCTTACCCTATTATTCTACATTTACCCCTGACTAATGCACCTAACCTGCATATCCCTGTTAAAACTCACACAGCACCAGGTTTATTTGGAAGCAATACCTTTCAAGAAAGCTAGTGCTTCCAAATAAAACTGTTGAACTATAACCTGTTGTTGTGTGATTTTTAACTTTGTTGACTCCAGTTCAACACCAGCTCCTGAAATCATACACATCCTTGAACACTATGGGCAATTTAGCATGAGCCAATTCACCTCTCCTGCATATCTTTGAACTGTGGAAAGAAACCAGAGCACCCGGAGGAAACCCACACAAACACGGGGAGAATGTGCAAACTCCACACAGACAGTTGCCCGAGGCTGGGATTGAGCCTGGGTCCCTGATGCTGTGAGGCAGCAGTGCTAACCACTGAGCCACCGTGCTGCCCCAGTTGTTAGAGGAAACGTGGGGAATATTTCATCATACTTTTGATTTGGTCCTTGTAGAAAATGGACAAACTTTGAGTAGTCAAGAGGTGAGTTATTTGCTGCATTTTTTCTAGCCTCTGACATGCTGTTGTTGCTACTGTGTTTATGTTATGAATCCAGTTGAGTTTCTGGTCAATGGTAATCGTAAGGTTATTGATAGTGTAGGAATCCAGTGATGAAACACCATTGAATGCCAAAGACTGATGGTTATATTATCTCTTACTGGAAAAGGTCTTTGCCTGGCATTTGTGTGGCATGCCACTTGTATGCCCAAGCCTGGATAGTGTCCAAATAATATTGCATATGAACGTAGTGTGTTTCAGTACCTAAGGAGTCAAGAATGATGCTGAACATTGAACAATTATCAAGGAACATCCCCACTTCTGACTTTATGATGGGCGGCAGAAAATTCATGAAGCAGCTGAAGATGGTTGGGATAAGGACACTACCCTGAGGAACTCCTGCAGAGATGGCCTGGAGATGAGGTGACTGACCTTCAAGAACAATGACCGTCTTTCTATCTTCCAGTATAACTCCAATGAGTGGATAGTTTGACCTGTGATACCCATTGATTCCAGTTTTGCCAGGGCTCCTTGATCCAACATGTTGTGATTCAGAGTAAGTGGAGTGTTCAGTAGCACCAATCCTTTGCCTAGGACCTCTCTTATACAGTATTTACAGAAAAGGCACCATTCTTCAGAAACATGATGGGTTATTGTCTGAAAGCAATAATTACAATACAATTAATTAACCAGATATAATTACTTGGACTCTTGGGAGTCTGTATAGAATGTTTGTGCTCCCCATGAAGGCAAGGTGTAAACTTCCTGTCTCCACCCACAGATTGTGCATCATCAAATGGGTGGAGCACAACACAACATTAATATCAACACCACTCCAACCATTCACTTAGACAACACCTCCCAGCGACCTCGCCAAATGGAAAAAGCAAGATTCCAGCTGTAGAGTATAATTTGTCAGGGAATTCAAAATATATGGTCATAAATGTAATAAAACCTCGACTATCAAAGAAGGAATTCAAGGGAAACATTTTCACACAGTGACGTGACTGTGGAATAAATGACCACACTAGAGTGAGCCGAGGTGAATAACACTGCTGTATTAAGGCGAGCGAAATAAAGACTTTAGGGATAAAGGCAGAAAAGGATATGTTGATTGGTCAAATGAAGTAAGGTTTATGTGGAACATAGGCTTTAATGTGGCTGAATGTCCTATTTCTGTGCTATCACACAATTTACAATTTTATTAAAGCACAGTACTTAACAATACATTATTATCATCCAACCAATTTTCCCTCTAAGGTAATGTGGAGCTCTCTAAACATCGGGAGCAGTAAAAGCATTACAAATCTCATACAGCTGTTCCTAACTGAGGCTATCTAAGCCAATACAAATCAAAACCACACTGTGTAGCACTCGGTCTGTCTGACACAGGTTTATCCAAGCAATGAGCTGGCTTTTCCTCATCAAGTCTTGATCACAGCATTGGCCCAAGGTCCAGGTGGGAAATGTTTGGTGGGAGGCCAGTCTTGATCTTCTGGAGATCTGTTCTCAAGAGAGTGGCTCCGGGAGTTCTGTCAGATGAGAGAGAGTGGGAGCAGGGAAGGGGGAGACTATATCTGAGGATTTATTTTGATGTTTAGTGGGCAGTCCAACAAGGCAAGACAGCTGCTGTTGAGGTAAAGATATAACTGCCAGGGCAGATCAACATGGATGTGTTCTCTGACATCCTCGGCAGGCATTGCATTGAAGAGAGCTTTAGCACAACTAAAACTTCCCAAGGTATGTCGTGTGATCATCATAAAACCAACTTTCACAATGAGTAATGTTGTGATATTGGGTCAGAGCACAAACATTTATTCAGAGGGTGAGGGGGAAGGGGAATCACTATGACACTGAAAGGAGCTCCTCTATATTGGAAAATGTCCTCAATATGTATCCTTAAGTATCCAGTATTGATTAGATTCCCTACAGTGTGGAAATAGGCCCTTCAGCCCAACAACTCCATACCATCCCTGCAAAGAGTAACCCACCCAGACCCATTCCTCTATATTTCCCCCTGACTAATGCACCTAACACTATGGGCAATTTAGCATGGCCAATTCACCTGACTTGCGCATCTTTTGGACTGTGGGACAAAACCAGAGAACCGGAGGAAACCCACGCTGACATGCAGAGAATGTGCAAACTCTACACAGACAGACCCCCGAGGCAGGATTTGAACCCAGCCCCCTGGCACTGTGAGGCAGCAGTGCTAACCACTGAGCCACCACGTCACCCATATTGGTGCTGTATCTCCTCAGCTTTCTTCCCTGCCCTCCCAGAGAAATTCTGCTTGATGTGGGAATGCTTTGGACAACTATTCCAACACTGCTTCTACTATTTCCCTGACACTAACGTTTCAAACCCCAAATTGGTGTGGACTTGATGGGTCAAATGGCTTAGTTTCACACTGTAGGGATTCCTTGATTCTATAATTCTCGAATTCTATGATTCTACAATTCTATAATTCTACGATTCTATCCTCATGAGCTGAGAAAATTCACATAAATAGGATTATGTACCCAAGGCTCTTGCGAAATATGGAAGCTCAGGCAATTGCAAAGCGAAGAATTATTCTGCAAGGTTGGGATTGTCAACAGCAACAACAAAGTGCTAAAGTTACCAAATAATGGTAACTTTAGCACAACTAAAACTTCCCAAGGTATGTCGTGTGATCATCATAAAACCAACTTTCACAATGAGTAATATTGTGATATTGGGTCAGAGCACAAACATTTATTCAAATAGGCTTCAGGGATGAAGTCTTGTGGATAAATGGGCAGACTCCCTGCCTCTGTGGTGAAGCTCAGATTAGGTTAGGCCCTATTCCAGGACTTGATACCCAAGGATGGTGCTTGACTAGCACAGCCAAACAGATTGAGCATCTATAGTGATTAGGACCAGGTTGGCCTCATTCATTGCATTAAGTATAAGAGTAGGGAGGTCATGTTGCATCTGTACAGGACATTGGTTAGGCCACTGTTGGAATATTGCGTGCAATTCTGCTCTCCCTCCCAGAAGAAAGATGTTGTGAAACTTGAAAAGGTTCAGAAAAGATTTACCAGGATGTTGCCAGGGATGGATGGTTTGAGCTATAGGAAGAGGCTGAATAGGCTGCGGCTGTGTTCCCTGAAGTGATGGAGGCTGAGGGGTGACCTTGTAAGGTTCACAAAATCATGAAGGACATGGATAGGGTAAATAAGCAAGGTCTTTTCCCTGGGTTGGAAGAGTCCAAAACTGGAAGGCATATGTTTAAGTTGAGAGGAGAAAGATATACAAGGGCCATAAAGGGTCAACTTTTTCACACAGAGGGTGGTGTTAGCTGTCAGACAAAGTGATGGAGACTGGTACAATTATAACACTAAAAGGGTACCTAGATGTATATATGAATGGGAAGGATTTAGAAAGATATGGGCCAATTGCTGGAAAATGGGACTAGATTTATATAGGATATCTGGTCAGCATGGACAAGTTGGACCGAATGGTCTGTTTCCATGCTGTACCTCTCTATGACTCTACAACTCCAAGGTTCTCCCAGCTGGACCTGTTGGACTATAACCTGGTGTTGTGTGATTTTTAACTTTGTCCACCCCAGTCCAACACCCGCATCACCACATCAATACAAGGTTCTTGTTTGGGGTTGTTAAACTGGACCTGCATACACATGACATGGGTGCTGGGGAAAATATAAGCACTACCGCAGTTAAGCGGTAGTGTGGGCGAAAAAGAAAAAAAAGTATATATTTATTATATATAAAACCAGGAGATTTAGAATCCCCTCAGTTTAGGGGGCTGACAAAAAAAAAAGAACCTGGAGATTTAAAATCTCCTCAGTAGAAAAAGGAATATATATATAACCAGGAGATTTAGAATCCCCTCAGATTAGGGGACTGACTCTGTGCTGGCTGGTCCACAGTCAGCGTGTTGCTGCTGCTTTTGAGGAGGAGAGTTCCTTTCTCTTTCCAGAGAAGACATTTGTTCTTTTTGGTCTTCTTTTAAAAAATAATCAGGAGATTAGAAGTTTCCTCAGTCAAGGACTGGCTCCAAACTGGCTGGCCACAGCCAGTGTACTGTGCATTAATAAATAAAGGGTGACTCGGTGACAGGACCCGGTCTCTGTGTAGTTATTTCGGCATTAATTTGCAAATCTTTCCAATATACTGCAATGACAGTACCCCCTCAAAATATTCAAGAAAGTAGCCCGTACCCTGACTTTGCTGTTTTAAGCAGGTGTAGAGTAGAGATTCCAGGAGGGATGCAGCTGGTCAAACCACTTAGTTTCAAACAAAACAGAATTTATTTGCAATATTACCGAATGAGAACAGAATACAGAATAACTTAAACCATCTGAAAACCCAACCGATTTATTGATGCTGTTCCAAATACTTGCAACAATCCCCATAAAAGCCCTTTTGCGAAAAAAGGAAAACTCAAACACAGGATCTTACAGGAGAGATTTCAGAGAGTTGGGAGGATCAACATGGAGCTGCTTCTTTGAGTCCAGCTGCTTTGCTAAAACCCAACCAAACCAGAGAAAAACTGAGAACTGGCCTCTTCTCTTTCATTGTACAAGTGCTTTTTTTTTAATTAAAACTTGAAAGCCTTTTGCCTGAGGCAGTATCTGTTAGCTATAATAAAACTGGCCCTAAAACCCTTCAAACCAATCACCCCGAAACCTGTGTCTTTACGACTGTTCTGTCAGGCAGTAAAAACAGGAGAGATTCAACAATCGACAGTCATGTAATGGAGGAATGATTGGAGCCTTTAACATGACTATTCATTGCTGCATCATGCGTGTTAAAGTGTGAGTTGCCACAGCAACTGGGTCTCCTTAGGAGGAGTTGGTTGGCTGGATAGTCAGATTGACCTCTGGTTGACCCCGTGAGAGGTTGTGTCAGATCCATGGGTACTCTCCTTACCCTGCTCATTCTGAAGATCATTGCACTTCAGTCAAACTTGCCTCAGACAGAGAAGAGAAAGAAAACTTTAAGAAGTAGAGGAGGAAATATCTCAAAGGGAGAGAGGCAGAGAGATGAAAATATTTGAGAAAGGAATTCCACAGTTTAATAGTGGAGTCGATGAAATTGGAGATGGTCCAGAAGTGAATAATGGAGGAGTAAGGTAATCTCGGAAGGTTCTGGGTCTGAAAGGGAAAGGTTAGAGAGGCATGAAAGGTTGGGGCAGCACGGTGGCACAGTGGTTAGCACTGCTGCCTCACAGTGCCAGAGACCCGGGTTCAATTCCCGACTCAGGCGACTGACTGTGTGGAGTTTGCACATTCTCCCCGTGTCTGGGTGGATTTCCTCCGGGTGCTCCGGTTTCCTCCCACAGTCCAAAGATGTGCAGGTCAGGTGAATTGGCCATGCTAAATTGCCTGTAGTGTTAGGTAAAAGGGGTAAATGTAGGGCAATGGGTGGGTTGCACTTCGGCGGGTCGGTGTGGACTTGTTGGGCCGAAGGGCCTGTTTCCACACTGTAAGTAATCTAATCTAATCTAATGAAGGGATTGAAAACATGGGAAGGCCATTTTTACACTGGGATGTCGCATATGTAGTGAGCACTGGGTGGTGGAGTGAGTTGGGTTATGTGTTTTGGATGAGTTCAAATTTTCAAGTGTATGTGTGGAACTGGGGCATGAGAATAATTGATCCTAAAAGTAACAAGAGGCTTTCCCGAGCATTTTAGTAGCAGCTAAACTGAGATGGGGTGGAGATAGCAGATGGAAGTGATGAGGGTAGTGGAGTAAAGAATCCAGATTGAGGGGCATTAGGGTCCAAGGACAAAGGCTGAAATGCCGACACCTGCTCCTAATTCATAGAGTAAACACCTGCTCCTAATTCATTCTTAAACTCAATCCACCTGTTAATGAAAGCCAAAACACCATACGCCTTCTTAACAACCAATCAACTTGGGTGGCAACTTTCAGGGATCTGTGTACGTGGACCCCAAGATCCTCCTCCACGCTGCCAAGCACCCTGTCTTCAACCCTGTATTCAGTATTAAAATTTGACTTTCCAAACTGAATCACTTCACATTTATCCAGGTGGAACTCCATCTGCCACTTCTCAGCCCAGCTCTGCATCCTGTCAACGTGTTGTTGTAGCCTGCAACAGCCCTCGAGACTATCATACAAATGTCTAATTTCACCTTGATCTAAGTTTCTGATCTCACAGCTCTTCCATTATCAATGCTGACCGCATCCACCCTTTCCTTGTCCTATTTGATGCTGTGCCTTTATTTAGTACCTGACTTGACTTGTTTCCTGAGGTCACAGCATTCAGAGAGGAGTCCATCAGCTGTGCTTCATTCTGATAGCTTCTAACACCTAAATTCCTCGTTGGGATAAAACTGTCTGTGATATTACTAACTCTCCAGCACCCTGGTGCTTTTTGCGTCTGCTCTCCCAATTATGCAAAATATTTGCAGGGTCATTATTTCAGGGAAAACCCTGCTTCGGAAGACTGAAGGAAATCCAGGTCTTTGAGTTGAACAGCAGCTCCAGCATATATCTCCAAGGAAAGCCTGGTTAATAATTCAGATCAGGTTCCCCATTATCCTTGCCTGGTTTTACTTAAGAATTTCAAAATTCATAGACTTTTTCAGTCCCTGCTTGTCCGTTTTAAAAAAATGATACTGCCGCCAAAATAGCCTCTCAAACTTTTACCATTTATCTCAAACTTTACAGTGTCATGCATTTTTAAAGTTCTCGATGTAATGCCTGACTATAATAGTCTGCTGCTCAGTTCCAATGGTTTAACAAGCAGCTATGACAGGTTGTATTCGACATAAAAAAATAGTGGACTTGATAAAGGAGCAAGTGCATCATCTGAAAATCAAGAGCCATGATCTGTCACATCCACTCCCATTCAGCTCGAGAGCACATCATCTTATTTATAATTGCACCCGACTTTTCTCGGCTAGCTCTCTGAGTTCCTCATTAACACTGCGATCAATCAGGGGCTGAAACACAGAAAATATGTCTAGAGAAATAAATGGGTGCAATGGTGTCATACACTATTCCTCTAACCGGAAGAGAGATGCCTTTTTGATGCTTCTGACATGCTCCATTGAGAATATGAAGATGAGTTCTTCATTGGAATTATCTGGAAGGAGCATCATTTACCGTTAACAAAGCACAGAGCAATACTCATATAACTACATGTATCTCTCTAACCATGAGTGGTAGGCACTCCAATATAATTAGAAAGGATCTCATTGTGGAAGACACAAGTCTCCTGCATTCAGGTGATTTCTAAACAGCGTATTCCGTTGTAGATAATCCACTTTGCAGCTGTAAAGATTAATGGCCACTTTAGGACAACTGCCAGGCAGTGCCTCTTGATATCCGGAGTAATCTGTGGGAATTTTCAGGGAAGCTCATTCCGGTCCAAGAATTGTGCAATCAGTCAGATACTGCAGAGGGGCAGGTTGGTTATAGTCTAGAATGAGAAGAAGATCCTAAAAAGGTTTTATTGTCAAAATCACAAATAATTATTTCCAAAGATTGCAGAAGTTGTATCTGTGAGCTGTTGACCATTGTTAAAGATGAATAATGGTAAGTGATCCTGCCTTTAATTCTCTAATATGCTTTAATGTCCAACTGAACACAAGCAAAACCCAGTGTGGATGTTTCATATCAACATGTTCAGTCACGACACACCCTGGGTTTGATCTGGACTGTTTTTTAGCTTGTTGCATGGAATAAGCTGCCAGAGACAGTGGTAAAGATAACTACAATTGCAACATTTAAAAGACATTTGGGCAGATACGTAGATAGGAAAGGTTTAGAACCATATGGGCCAAATACAGTGAGACTAGCTCACTTTAGTCATGATTTGGAGATGCCGGTGTTGGACTAGGGTGTACAAAGTTAAAAATCGCATAACACCAGGTTATAGTCCAACAGGATTAGTTGGAAGCTCTAGCTTTCGGAGCGCTGCTCCTTCATCAGGCTACTACACAATCACCTGATGAAAGAGCAGTACTCTGAAAGCTAGTGCTTCCAATTAAACCTGTTGGACTATAACCTGGTGTTATGTGATTTTTAACTTAGCTCACTTTAGGAATCATGGTCATCATGGATGGATTGTGCTGAAGGGTCTGTTTCCATGCTGCATGACTCGATGATTCTATAGGTCTTCTGGCCTAGAGAAAGGGATACTACCACTGTGCCACAAGAGCCCAATGTATGCTATGGAGATGTCCTCCTATGTTTTGTATAGTTTATCTGAGATGTAAAAAAAAATCAAGCTGCAGTGTCACTTAAGATTGTCAGGCATTGCTACTACTCATGACCCACAGCAACTTGAACACACTCTGGATCATGAGTGAAAAATGGCAAATGACATTCGAGCCACCTAAATAGCAGGTAATGACCGTCCCCAGTAAGGGAAGATCTAACCACTATGCCTTGACTTTCAATGGCATTACTTCCACAATATCAACATCCTGAGGGTTATCATTGACCAGAACTCACTGCACTCACTATCTAACCCAATCAGTATGAGAGAAGACCAGAGGCTAGGAATATCAAGGTAAGTAACTTATCTCCTGATTCCCAAAACCCAGTCCACCATCTCTGAGGCACTAGAGAGGAGTGTGATGGAGTACTCCCCAGTTGCCAGGATAGGTGCAGTTCCAACGACACTCAAGAAGCTTCGCACTCCCCTGATAAATGTAGCCGCATGATTGGCACCACTCCCAAAACCATTCACTTGTTCCATCACCGATGCTCAGTAACAGCAGTATGTACCGTCCACAAGATGCACTGTGGAAATTCTCCAAAGATCCTTAGAAAGTACCTTCCAAACCCATGACCACTTCCATCTAGAAGGATAAGGGCAGCTGATACATGGGAACACCACTGCTTTCAAGTTCCCTGCCAAGCCACTCATCATCCTGACTTGGAAATATACCATTGTTCCTTCAGTATTATTAGGCTCAAGCCTTAGCATTTCCTCCCTTCCTCCAGCAAATGGACTGCTGTTTCTAGAGGGCAGCTCACCACCACCTTCTCAAGGGGAGCCAGGGGCAGACAATAAACGCTGTCCTGGTCTGTGACACCCACATCCCATGAGTGAATTAACACAGAAACGAATTCCATTCATACATGTCTAACAGTAACAGAAAATCATCATCAATGGTATTTCAACCTTCTCCCTCACTAGTGTTTCGGGGGCTTTCATAAGGGTTTGTCTTTGGTACTTTGTAATTCTCATCCTCCCTGTTAATGACAACATCAGGTTCCACAGGTAAGCTGGCGGAACCCAGGTCAACCTCTCTCCCAGCTCCCACAATCACTGTAGCAATTATTCCACCTCTCACCCATGAGTTGGAAAGTTCAGAGTTCAAGTCCTACCCCCAGGGCCTGAGCACCTAGACAGCTGCCAGTCCTGCACAGCAGTTAAGAGGTTGATGCAATGTTGGAGTTGCCATTTTCAGATATGACATTGAATTGAGGTGCTCATCAAGTGGATATAAAAAGCCTCTGAGCACATTGACGGAGACATGACATTGTCAAGCATGAGTTGGCAACAAGGGAGGTGGAGGGAGGGGAGGATCGATTGCTTGTTCTGGGATGTGTGAGCCAAGCAAAACTGGACAGAAGGGAGGGAGTTTAGCATGAAGTGACCAAGACCTGGAGATTGGCAGAATGGAGCGACAGTATACAGGTCCCAGCTCAGGCTCTGGGTGGCTATGAGGAGTGGCTCTGGGGGTTTGCCCCAAACAGTGAGGAAACTCCATCAGGAAACCCACCCCCTCCGCCTAAAAAAGCACCTTCTTCACGTTCATTTGCTGAAGGCCTTTGAAGGGTCCAAATAGGTAAAGGTGGTCGAAGCAGGCAAACTGTGGTAGCAGCTTATAAGCAGCTCCAGAGGCAAGTGAGAAACTCACAGAGGCTCACAGAGTCATACAGCACGGAAACAGACCCCTCTGCCCAAGTAATCCACACCAACCATGTTCCCACCTGCTTGTGTTTGGACCGTATCCCTCTAAACCTTTCCTATCCAAATATATCTTTTAAATGTTGTCGCTGTAACCCTCATCCATGACTTCCTCTGGCAATTCACTCCATACACGAGCCACTCTCTGTATTAAAACATTGCCCATCATATCCTTTCTAAATCTTTCTCATCTCACTGTATAAAATATGCCCCCTAGTTTTGAACTCCTGCACCTTATGAACCTTGTCATTCACCTAATCCATATCCCTGTTGATTGTATCAACCTCTATACAGGTACCCCTCAATCTCCTCTGCTCTTTGGTCCAGAAATGACAGCTTATCCACAAAAAAGGAGTCAAGGCCGCATGTGGTGAAAGTAGTTTGACCTTGAGGTCATATTACTCAAGCTAAATTAAACATGAAAGCCTGGTCCTAGTTTGGGTGCGTGGGCAGATAAAATGAAGCAATGCTGATCTCTGTAACTGCTGCCTTTTCTTCTGTCCTTGGGGCTTCTTGAGTAACAGAAGGTGCTAGGCAATGCCAGCACAGATTTACCTCAAAAAGAAGCTCTTTCCCATCTCACGTGGTTTCCTCCCTGCTGTAAATCTGCCTATTTTAAAAAATTCATTTGTGAGATGCGGACGTCGCTGGCTGGGCCAGTATTTATTACCCGTCCCTAGCTGCCTTTGAGAAGGTGGGGGTGAATTGCCTTCTTGAACCACTGCAGTCCACCTGCTGAAGGTTGACCCACAATGCCATTAGAGAGAAAATCTCAGGCTTTTGACACAGTGACAGTGAAGGAAAAGTGATGTATTTACAAGTCAGGATGGTGAGAGGCTTGGAGGGGAGCTTGAAGGTGGTGGTGTTCCCATGTATCCGCCGCCCTTGTCCTTCATGATGGACATGGTCGTAGGTTTGGAAGGTGCTGTCTGAGAGTTGTTGGTGAATTTCTGCAGTGCATCTCGTAAATAGTACACACCGCTGCTACTGAGTGTTGGTGGTGGAGGGAGTGGATGCTTGTGGATGTCATGCCAATCAAACCATTGCAAAGGCATTACTATTCATCTCATGCAAACCATTTAACCAATAGCTTATTGATTGCAAAGACTCTAGGTTAGAATTGCTCAGTTTGCTTTGGTATAAGGGATGAGATCCTAGAATTTCAGGCTGAGCATTTGTACATAGTATTTGGAGAACTAGTGCCAGTGTATAACAGCTTGACAGCCTGTGTCAGTTCTTGCAAACTGCTGTAGAATCTTTCTTAGAAAGGGGAGAGACAGAGAGAGCAAACGGAATTTTATAAAGGCCATTAGGAAGCTATTTCTTACAGGTTGAAAGAGATAAAGCATGAGATGGAATGACATTCAAAGTGTGTTGCATTTACAAAGATTTTAATAGATAGAGGTATTCAGAAAGCCCATACATTCAGAACGTTGGTAACTTTATTGTCTAGTTAATTTGGAATGGGAAACTACATTCTGGGTCCAATGAGAGATCTTACTGATGGTTTATTGCACTCGTAAAGTCAAAGAAAAACAATTCTGTAAGGTGATTCTGAACTTAGGCAAGTTTACCACTTTTCCAATATTCTGAAATCCCCTTAGAGGACTGTCCAATTAAACAAGGTTTTATTAGCGTGACGGACTTAAGTCAATCTCTTTCTATATACATGACTGAATTTTCAATTTAAAATAAGCCTTGAAACTTTACCAATGGAAAATCCTGCACCATGAAGCAATGTCTGTAGAGATTTTCTCGACCTTCATCTTCAAGTCTTCAAATAGAATGTTGCTGTTTATTGCTAGGAGAGTGGAATATGGAAATAGGGATGTTTTACTGCAGTTCTATTGAGCATTGCTAAGGCTATGTCTTGAGTATTGTTTACAGTTCATCTGCAGCATTGCTCAGTTTTGGCCTCTTTATTTAAAACCAGTGTAAATGTGTGAGGGAGGTTCAGAAAAGGTTTGTTTGACTGTTACCTGAGCTGGGCGAATTATCTTATAATGTACTGGGCCTCCTGCCATTGACATTTCAACATATAAGATCCTGAGGGGTTTGACAGGGTGGATGGATGTCTCCTTTTGTGGAGGAGACTAGAACAAGGGCAAACAGTTTAAAAATCAGCAAGACTGAGATGAGGAAAGCTTTTCTCTTCCAAAGGGTTAAGAAAATTTGGACCTCTGCTCAGAAAGTGGAGGTAACGTCACTGAATTTTAAGGCAGAGATAAACAGGTCTTTAATTAACAAGCGAGTCAAAGAATGTTAGGTGCAGTCAGGTGTCATTCCATCTCATGCTTGAGGTTTCAATGAGATCTTATTCAATGGCAGAATACCCTTGAGGGCTGAATGGTCTAATCCTGTTTTCCTTTTATTTGTATGTCAGAGCTGTTCTGTAAACCAATCTGTGTTATACTCCATTAATAGTTTCCAGACAATGCCGTTTGAGAGATTATTGATTAGAGCGCCAAGGGTAACTCTCCTACACTTTTTCAAAATGGCATCATGGTACTTTTACCATGCTTGCTTCCCTGGCTGAGTAATGCCATCTCAACCACAACAAGCGTACATGACAGACAACAGGATTTCTAATGACTGTTCAATGAATGATGTACGTTTGGCTTCTGATGATTAGAATTTCTTTAAAACATCTGTAGAATCTATCATTCTTTTTTTAAGACTGTTTAGAAATGATTTTTAAGACAATTTTAAAGCGATTTTCTCAGATAAAGTATAACTGCCCTTGTGATCAGGTGCCCACTGACCTGGAAGCGGTGCCAATAGGAAGGAAGTTAAGACCAAAAGCCAGGTGGCTGGGAAGAACACTGTAGAGCTTCAGACTCAAAGGAGAGCTATAATCAGAGGATAGGGAGGTCACAGGCCCTAGTGCAAACAGGAAAAGCATACACAGGAAGAAAGAGGAACACAATAAAGTCTTATGAGGAGCAGGTACAAATCACTTTTAGGAAAAATCCAGTTTTACCTTTTGAGCAAAGAGCTTACAAAGCCTAATGACCCTCTCTTTGGATTTAAAGACAAATCTCAGAATATCTATTTTGAACAAGTGATCCCTCATTTTGAAACAACTTCCATTTGAAGATTCCTCCACTAGAGGAACTATCCTTTCTATTTCCACCCTGTCAAGACTCATCGGTATTGTGTATATTTTAGTCAAGTCAACTGTTAACTTCCAAACTCCAGTCAATACAAGTTCAGCCTGTCCAACTGTTCTTCACAAGACAGCAGTATAAGTACGACACCTCAAAAACTACAACATTGAGGGGGCCGGCCTAGATTCTGCAAATCCTACATAGGGACTTAACTCTCATTCTTGAGAATCAGAAATGAGAGCAGGACCAATTGAACCAAACAGATATTCTTTGACAGGAGTTCGTTGAAAGATAAATCATTGTAAGAAGGCTAGCATGAAAACATTGAGCAACTTGTCATATTGATACCTCTTATACTGTTTGGTGCAATATGTTCAATTCCCTCCAGTGTGGAAGCAGGCCCTTTGGCCCAACAAGTCCATACCGAACCTCCGAAGAGTAACCCACCCAGACCCACTTCCCTCTGACTAATGCACCTAACACTATGGACAATTCACCTGACCTGCACATCTTTGGAATGTGGGAGGAAACCCACACAGACACAGAGAGAATGTGCAAATTCCACACAGTCAGTCCCCTGAGGCTGGAATTGAAGCTGGGATCCTAGTGCTGTGAGGCAGCAGTGCTAACCACTGATCCACCATGCTGCCCTAGTTCGCAATATTCGAACATCCAGTATCTCTATTGTGAGACATGTATTTCTTACTCTCTACAGTGATCCCATTCTGAATCCTGGTGATCCCTTCAATTCTTAATTCCATTACTGAGTTTATGCTGAATTCTTAATAATTCTGAACTCATTGTGCCATCCAATTTCTCTAAGACCAAAATACAATTGTGTGTGAGTAACGATTATGGATAGCTCACCTGGTATTAATAATCAATATCTGAACCCATTTTGACAAAGATCAAACTGTCCAAGAGTGTTAATGTACAATGAACAGAAGTGGGTCATAACTGAAATGGTTATTACCAATGACTGAAATGAGCAGTTATGACAGAAATAATAATCAGCAGTGCAGTTATCCACATTATTAATCTGACATAAATAATTGCTCCTACTGCAGGGCATCATAATGTTTAAATATGCAGTGGTTATCCACACAAACATTGTCCACAATCATTGGTATTTGTGAGGCTAAGTTCATAAACAAACAAAACGTGTCTTCCTTCTCTTAAAGGCTTCTGGAATCAAATTTGCTTCATTCTCTTTACAACAGGATGGTTTTATGGCTGTCCCATTTCATGACCTGCTTCAAGATAGGTTTTCCCCTGTGTGGGCGGTACAATGGCTCAGTGGTTAGCACTGCTGCCTCACAGCGCCAGAGACCCGGGTTCAATTCCCTCCTCAGGTGACTGTCTGTGTAGAGTTTGCACATTCTCCCTGTGTCTGTGTGGGTTTCCTCCCACAGTCCAAAGATGTGCAGGTTAGGTGAATTAGCCATGGGAAATTGCCTGTAGCGTTAGGCGAAGGGGTAAATGTAGGTGAATGGGTGGGTTGCGCTTCAGTGGGTCAGTGTGGACTTGTTGTGCCGAAGGGCCTGTTTCCACACTGTAAGTAATCTAATCTAATCACTCCCCACCTAAACAAAGGTTAACATGAAATTATAATTCTCCATCACGTCCTGCTCAGTCAGATTGTCCAAATCATAAAATGCAGCTGGTTGGAAGCTTATTGTATTTTTCTTCCTTGGGCTGTGCATCACTGGCTAGAGCAGCATTTATTGACCAACTCTTATTGCCTTCCATGGCCACATCTCTAACAATCACTGGCTAACCAATCAGCACTCTCCTCTCATGCATTATTAGTGTTGGCTTTCCATGTGAATTGGTATTCTTATGAGTTGTTCTGATGAGTGCAAGATGAAAACTGCAACAAAGTGTGCTTTTCTTCAGCATTAGTTCGCATAATAGCTATTAACTCTTTATAAGTCCGTCCATATGACCTATCTTCCCTACACAGGCTTTAAGCCTCCCTAGCATTAAGGTGAATGTCCATTAGACCTGCTACAAGGCCAACATATCCTTCTTCAGGCCTTATACCAGGATAGAGTCTGAGCAATACACAGATGGTTCATTTCCTCATTTTCATATTTTAACCCCGTGAGTTAAATGCCAATATTCTATTCAATGTTACAATAAATAGAAACATTGGACTGTGACATTCTGTGTACTTAATTACATGGAACAGAAGGCTCCTACATTCAGTGACATGATACTGGGTTGGGACTGAGTAACGTTGCAACTAGTCTCAACAACACTGGACAATTTTTTTTTTACTTTTATTGTCACGTGTATTCAAGTACAAAAGTACCAGAGTACAGTGAGAAGTGTAATATCACACACAAAGCGCCACCTTAGGTACAAGTATCTAGGTACAGAAACATAAGAACAAGGTAGGAAGAAAGAACAAAATTAAAAGTTAAACATTACAGTAATTTCTAGTTTTAACTAGAAAAATAATGAAATGAAGCTAAAAGTCAGTGTTTTGAAAATGCTTCGCCACACTGGGACTGCACTACCTACAGAGGCTTGATCTCCTCTTCTTTGGCACGTTTTCCCTGCACAGTCCATTCTAGGAGTCCCCATCGCGGCCTGCCACACCACCACTGAAGCACCTGTTGCTCCTGTCGATCCACCCAGAGTATCAATTTGGGCCTACTGCCACAGCTGACTGACGTCGACCGCAGATGCTGCTTTCTCTGCCAACCGCAGAGGACACAGACTTGCCATTGAAAGCTGATGTTGCTGCCCGCTCTGAGTCCTGTGCTAGGCCCACCAATGCCAAAGATGCTTCACTCTGGTGCCATCAATTGTTGCTGGGCCCACAATCACTGCCGTCGCGAGCTCCCTAAAGGCTTGTTCCCTCCAAGCTGGACTCGCTCTCCCCAAGCAGCGAACTCTGGCCACCACTGCTGCGCACACTCAGGAGGTCAGGCCCGCTCTCACCCTGCTGACGATGCTGAAAGGTGCCTTGCATGAGGCAACCAGTAGGAAATCCAGACTTCAGCTTTCCAGTCTAGTGACTGAGTTGCACTAACAGGTAACTGGGCAAGGAGCAGATCAGATTTTGATCTAATGGAACTCTGTTGTTAAGGGTAACCATTGACAATTATGACCTGGGCTTGCACAGTCACACCCAGGCCTTGGGCCAGCTACAGAAAGCTGAGAACTGAGAAACCAGTGGGCGAGTGAGGACCTGGGAGAGCAGGAAATGGACTGGCACATAACAACAACTGGCTACCTCCAAATGTTTTACAGCTCATGAAGAATGTTTTGACATGCAGTCATTGTTGTAATTGTTATGACTCACTGAGTTAGCACATTGGAAATCAAACCTGACTATTCTTGGAATTGTCTCAACAGTTACAGATGGCACAAAGATGTGCAAAATTCCACAAGACATCTGCCTTTCAGACCCAGGGTGATAGAAAGCACAGAACAGGTCTCTGTTCTTAATGGGGATTATTATTTCTTACAAATAAATAGATACTGACGAAAGATACACAATGATGCACCATCAACATGTAACTCTACAATGAAACATTAACCTGCTTATAAAACTTCAAACAAGTACACCGCACACACACACACTCACGCACCCACATAAACACAAACACACACATGTGCACACTCACAGACACACACACACGCACACACAGACACGCACACTCACACATGCACACACACACACACCGATGAATGCACACACGCAGACACGTATACATACACACGTGCACACACAGAGACACACACACAAACAAATACACGCGAACATGGATGTCATGAGGGGTAGACAGTTCAATGGTCCCTGACCTCAAGGTTCAATGTAATGATCCTTTTGGTTTAGCAGGTGTTAATGTTCCTCCATCTTCCTTCTCCAGGTATGTCCAACAGGAGGAGGCAGAGAGATGGGTTCACACTTACAAAGTCTCTGACTTATTAATTAATTAAAAACCACAGCAAATGATGAAGAGAAGTAAACTGGCTTTCTTCAGGTCTGAGGTGGATTGTACTGCAAAAAGAGAAAGTCAGTTCCTTCCTTTCCATAGGTCCAACATCTTCTGACCAAAACACTCTCAAGCTGTTCAGCCATCTGGGAGTAATGTTGTTAACAGGCAGAAGGGGTCTGTTATTGACAATGGGTGATCATTCCACATCCCATCCAGCTACATGTTGCCAGCCGAATCTTCCTGAATACACATTCCCCGGCTTTGTTTGTGGTCAAGCCCCCTTTAAAAAGTCAATTAATCTTTCCCATGTTTAAAACATTCTTTTTCTTGTTCCATTCCACTATCAAAAGTAAAGATTTTTTTTTATAAGTATGGTTTTTACATGATACTAATTTGTGTACAGCCAGCTCCCACAAACAGCGGAGCGATAATGACCAGATCTTCTGTTCAATGCCATTTTGACTGAAGGGTAAACATTGAGAGTCATTGGGAGTAACTCCCTTGCCCTTCTTCAAGATAGTGTCATGGGATTGTTTACATCTCCCTGAGCAGGTAGATGAGGTTTAAGGTCTGTCCAAAAGATGGCCAATGCAGCCATATGAGAAATCAAACAACAGCAGATTCTGGAAATCAATCAGAAATCAGCTGAAAATCTCAGCAAGTCTGGCAGCATCTGTGGGGAGTGTTACGGTTCTGAAGAAGGGTCACTTGGACCTGAAACTTTAACTCTGCTTTCTCTCCATATATGCTGTCAGACCTGCTGAGTTTTGCCAGCAATTTCTGATTTTATTCCCTCAATATGCTCTGCAGCATCAGCCTGGATTATTGACCTTGAGTGAGACTTCACTGAATTTTGCAATTTAGAGCTCAGAGTGCTCCACCATATAGTCACAGTTGACACTTGACAAGGAGAAGAGTGGAGAAAAACAGAAATGAAGGAATGCTCTATCAATTCATGCCAAGATCCATTGATTTTGTACTCAGCCGGCTGTGAACGACAATCCTTGGCTTGATGTATTGAATCAGAATCTCACTCCCAAGTGTACCCTCAGTCGACAATGAATTCTGTCACTGTCGCTCACCTCTTTTCCCCATACTGGTGTCTGTGTGAACGTGTATTGTCTGCGCTGGTCACACTTCTCCGATGAGCTCCACTTCATCTTTTTCGAGACGATTGAACATGGACCTGAAAATGGTCCAATTATAAATGTACAAAACAGTTCAGGACCTTCTAGTGTCATTGACAGATTGTATAGTATTCAAGGAAGGAGGAAGTCAATTTTTCAAAATGTATCAGTGTATAGAAAGCTACTTTCAACGAACAATGTTTCTTGCAATGCACAGAAGAGGAACAGACAAGACAGACCTAGCTATAGATAACTTAATTGAAGCCTGTACACCTATGTATGCAGCTTATGACTATTTTGTCATCTGCCCGGAGATTTTATAATCTTATCATAAAAACAAAGTGTCTAAAACCAGGAGGCGTGCAATTAAGATGAGGGGGGAAAGTTCAAAGGAGATGTGAGGGACATGTTTTTTATGCAGAGAGTGGTAAGAGTCTGGAACACGGTCAAGGTGGTGGTGGAGGCAGATACGATAGGAGCATTTGAGGGTCTTTTAGATAAACACATGAATATGTGAGGAGTGGAGGGATATGGACCAAGGGCAAGCAGAAGGGATTAGTTTAATTTGGTGCCATGTTCAGCACAACATCGTGGGTCGACGTGCCTGGTCCTGTGCTGTACTGTTCAAATGTTCTATGTTCAAAATACTGCAATGCTGGAAATTGAGAATTATACCAGCAAGTACAGGTGAAACTCAGCAGACTATCTCTGCAGAGAGAAAACAAGCTGGGTTTGGAGCCAATTTGGCAATTCTTTAAATGCTGAAGTGTTGCCAAAGTGGAACCGTCAGGTGGCAAATGAGTGACCAGCAAAAACGTTACACTGCACCAGCTCTTGAATTCTTGCATTGATTATGTGTTTTTCATGGGGCTGCTGGGGAGCTTTCTAACCATGGACTGTTGATGTCACAGAGTTTGGTGGACGGAAAGTCAGGCAGAGTCATTAATTGTCATGTCAGAACAGATCGAAGGGGCTTTGTAGAAGTGCCAGAGGGGAAATGAGGTGAAGCTGGGTGGTGACAGTCTGCTGCTCATTTCGGTAATGGTGGTGGAAGTCGGTCAGAAAGGAGCCTCGATCTACACCTGGAGTGCTGAAGCCTGCCAGGCTCCGCAGCAGGAGCTGTAAGATGAGGTCAGAATTGATGACTAGTTTCCTTTCCATTTTTGGCCAGTGTGAACACAAGGGCCTGAATCATCTCTCCTTACATTCTTTGGCGGCAAACAGAGTTCAATTTCCAACAACCACTGAAATTGGGTAAAACCAACTGATCTCTAACTCTGCCATCTCAGAGAGGCACTGCTCATGGACACTGGAGTGTGCAGTGACATGTTAGTGCAGTGTGACAAGACTGTGCCTTTAAGAGATTCTGTGCTGTTTCTCTCACACAGGGGTATTGTTACAGTGGTGCCAACATTTCTCTTTGAAACATGCAGTTGATAAACAGCTTGGAGTTCTCCTGGGGAGTTTTAAAGTAAAAATATTCATAAGTGGGCTAGGCCAGGCTCATGCAGACCTAAAAGGACTTCAGTTTTGATTTCAGTTTGTTGGTGGTTTCTTTTTTATTGCTGGCTGCTGAGCTGAAAGCTTGGGTTCTCTGCTACTAGAGTGAAGTCTTAGACAGAGAGGCTTCCTCTAAAGAGTCAAAAGGGGGCAGAGTGGACTGGAGAGAGACAGCATGTGAGATTAATTGTGTTCATTAGTTCATTAGTTCATAAGATTTAGGAGCAAAATTAGGCCATTTGGTGCATCAAATCTGTTCTGCCACTCAATCTCAGCTGATATGCTCCTCACTCCCATTTCCCTGCCTTCTCTCCATATCCCTTCAACCTATGACCAATTAAAAATCTGTCAAACTCCTCCTTAAATATACTCACTGTCCCAGCATCCACCGCACTTTGGGAAAGTGAATTTCATAGATTCACAACCCTCAGGGAGAAATAGTCTCTCCTCAACTCTCTTTTAAATTTGCTGTCCCTTATCCTAAAACCATGTCCTCTCACCCTAGAATGCCCCACATGAGGAAGCAACCACTCCACATCTATTTAATCCACACCTTTTATCATGTTGAGTAACTCAATTTGATCTCCCCATATTCTTCTAAATTCCAGAGAGTGCTGGCCTAAACTGTTTCAATCGACATTTCATACAACGAGCCCCTCATCTCCGGGGTCAATCTAGTGAACCTCCCCTGAACTACCTGCAATGCTACTGCATCTTTCCTCAAATAAGGGACCAAAACTGTGCACAATACTCCAGGTGTAGTCTCACCAATACCTTGCGTAGTTGCAACAATACTTCTTTACCTTTATATTCTATTTCTTTAACTACAAAAGCCAATATTCCATTCACTTTTTTTATTATCTGCTGTACCTGCATACTAGGTTTCTGGATCTCATGAGCGAGTATATCTAGATCCCTCTACGCCGGAGCATCCTGATGTCTCTCCCCATTTAGATAATAGGTCGCCCACCCATTTTATCGATCCAAATGCATAATCTCATGGCTATCCACATTAAACTCCATCTGCCACATTTTGGCCCACTCTCCTAACTTATCTATATCCATTTGTAAAGTTCTCATTTCCTCATTACAATTTACCGTCCTGCCTATTTTTGTGTCAACCACTAATTTGGCGATAGACCCTTCTATCCCTGTATCCAAGTCATTAATGTAGATTATAAGTCATTGGAGCCCAAGGACAGAACCCTGTGGCACCATTAGTTACATCTTGCTATCCAGAAAAATAACATTTATCCCAACTCTCCATCTTCTGTCCATCGGCCAGTCATTTATCCAGACTAATAAATGACCCCTAATCCCATATGATCCAACCTTGGGAATTAACTATTTGTGTGGCACCTTATCCAAACACCTTCCAGAAGTCACAATAATTTACATCCACAGCATATGCCTTATCAACTTTACTTGTTAAATCTTCAAAGAACTCTACCAAATTAGTCAAAAATGATTTTCCCTCCATAAAACCATGCTGACTCTGATGGATAGCATTTTGACTTTACAAATGTCCTGATATTGCTTCCTTGACAAACTTTCTAAACAACAGATGTTAAACTAACTGGTCTGTAATTTCCCACATTTCGCCTCCCTTCCTTGTTGAATAAAGGCATTATTTTAGCCATTTTCTAATCCACTGGAACCTTTCACATGTACAGGGAATTTTGGAATATTGTAACTGAGTTGCAGCTCTGTTGCTGAGTTGCCTTTGCAAAGGGTGTGTTTAAGGGATGAAGCCTATATTGGAACAATTGATGATTAATGGTTAAATAATACACAATCTTGTTAAGTATGTCAATAGAGTAAAGCTAATCAAGTCTTGTTTTTATTGTATTTTAACTGCATTGTAAGAATAAAGTGTGTTTTGTTTGAAGCTTAGTGGTGGACCAATTGAATCATATCTGGAACATAGCATCTTACACTTCCCCTTTAAAGAAATATAGAAGTTAGATACTAGACTATCTCCATAGTATACTTTGGGGCTGCCTGGTCTGATCCATAACAACAGTAAATGCTGGCCAGTCAAAAATAAATAATCAAAAGGAATTAGGGAGTTTTGACACAAGTGCATATTTTACCAATCTGTTTCTCCATTACTCCCTGTTAACTATTCTGTTCTCAATTGTTCAATTTACCTTTCTCTGACTTGGGTTAAAGCTATTGATACAAACTCCTGAAAATATTTGATAGTCTATGGAGACTTTCTATCAAGTAACATCTTCATTCCAAATCATTGAAGCAAAGCCTGATAAAGACTTGATAACAAGCAACTGAGGTACCTTCAAATTCATTGACCGTGGCGCAAATGTGTCACCTGTTGGTAAATCTGATGATCAATATTCAATCTGAGTCGACTCTAAGTTGTACAGTCATTCCTTCCTGCGGTTGCTACAATTATTTTTGTTAACAGTTGACTTCTTGCAGTAATCTCAGGCCTTCCATGTGGATTTGCACAAAGCTTCAGTGGACAGAAAGCCCTGGGACTGTTCAAAACACTCAGGAAACAATTTATCCTGCCTGCAGAAGATGAATCCACAAAAGTCACCACGTTCCTTGTAGATAAAATAAGAAAAGGCAAAGATCCAGTTCAATGGTCAATTTGCAATTTGAGACTGGTTCAGATTCCCTCCAGTCTAATTGCTTGGACCGTAGGAGGTTGACGGGTCACCTTCCAGAGGTTTATAATATCATGAGGGTATATAGATGGGGTTAAAGGTAGGTGTCTTTTCCCCAGGGTGGGTGAGCTCAAAACAAAGGAGCATATTCTTAAGGTAAGAGGAGAAAGCTTTAAAAAAGACATGAGGGGCAACTTCTTTTACACGGAGAGTGGTTTGTGTGTGGAATGAACTTCCAGAGAAAGTGGTGAATGCAGGTAAAGATACAACATTTAAAAGACTTTTGGATAGGTACATGAATAAGAAATATTTGGAGGGATATGGACCAAGCACAGACAGATGGGACTGGTAGAGTTTGGGATTAAGGTCGGCACAGACTGGTTGGACTGAAGGGTCTGTTTCCATGCTGTATGACTTTATGACTCTAAAGATTTTGTTGCATGAATGAATGAAATTATTTTAGAAAAGGCTACTTCAGAAAACAGGTTGAAGGCAGGATACTTGACTTAGCAACAGTTGCAGAAGTGAGATCTGCCAAGTTTAAAACCAAAGCTTTGCTACTTAACTTTATTCTTTCTGTTAGTCTGTATGCCATCCATCAATTGCTGCACTCTCCACCCTCCCAGGTATTGTTTTTTTATGATGTGGTTTGATCATTATGTTTTAATCAAGAGAGCAAACCATTTTAAACTTATTTGAGCCCAGGGAAGAATGACTTGTCCACCCAGGTTAGCTACACTTGACCAGAAAAGGAACAGAGCTTATATAAGGAAAGTGACTCTCATTAGCTAATGGTACAATGACTAAGGGACATAGTTTGATGATTTTCCTGGTGGTGAGGGGTTGGGATGTGAGAAAGATCTCTTCAGTGCAGTGAGCGGTGAAGATTCGCTGCCTGTGATTGCGATATAAGCACAACTAATGAATTATTTCTAAAGGAGATTGTATGGGCACTGAAGGGATAGAGGGGGATTGAACTGACTGACTGGATTTCATTTACAGATTGTTGGTGTGGACCTGATGCACCAAGTTTTATAAAATCATGACAGGCATGGATAAGGTGAATAGCCAAGGTCTTTTCTCCCCCAGGGTAGAGGAGTCCAGAATTAAAGGGCATAGCTGTAAGGTGAGAGGGGAAAGATTTAAAAAGGAATGTAAGGGCCAACATCTTCCTCCAGAGAGGGATGCATGTATGGAATGAGCTGCCGGCAGAAGTGGTGGAGGCTGATATAATTACAGTATTTGAAAGATGAAAATGTGTTGCTGGAAAAGCGCAGCAGGTCAGGCAGCATCCAAGGAACAGGAGAATC
>NC_057743.1:9307053-9360278 GCF_004010195.1 Chiloscyllium plagiosum | reverse complement strand
GCAACACATTTTCAGCTCTGATCTCCAGCATCTGCAGTCCTCACTTTCTCCTCGAAGTATTTAAAAGACATCTGGATGAGTAAATGAACTGGCAATATTTTGTGGGAAATGGGCCAAAACACAGGCTAGTGGGACTAGTTCAGTTTAGGAAAGCTGAAGGGCATGGAGGGTTTGGACTGAAGGGTCTGTTTCCGTAATGTATGACTCTGTGATTCTATAATGACCCTTACATTTCCATGATTCTATTTTCAAATGCATTTTTTTAAATATTTAAAACTACTTACTTTTAATGATTTATTGGAAATGATTGGACTCAGACCAGTAGCTGCTGGTTGGTGCTTATCAAGATGAATCGTCCATTGATCTGAAAATGTTAACTCTACCTCCCACTTCACAGAGACTGCCAGATCTGATGGGTATTTCCAGGGTTTCTGCTTCAGGGTCACATTTCCATCATCGATAGCGTTTTGCATTCAGCACTTGGTAACTACTTGGTTTCAGAAAGAGTTACATATTCCTGGAAACAACTCATGTCCAGAAATGCCTCCTGTTTCTATTTTATGAATTGTAAGAATGGGTGAAGGCAATCTCTACTCTATGAGAATGTAAATTGGAAGCAGGCAAGTTTCAAGAAAAGGTTTTATAGAACTAATGTCAGAAAACTAATTCCAGGAAATGTTAAAATCAACTTCCTTCCTTCCCACTGAAACCTGCCAGCTCTTGTGGGACACAACACCATGAACATGGCCTTGCCATCTTGAATGTGGCCATTTAGCTTGGGTGATCCTGGGTGATGCGGCCGGTGTTAAGACCCACCTTCGAAAGTGCAATGATTTCCAAACCCCACCACTCCCAGGATTGTCACACAAGTTCATTATTTAATCAAGAAACACAAAGTTCCCAATTTACTTGCTGAATGCAACCTGAAAAACATTCATCAGGTTCCTGTTCATAAGAAGAACTGCCTTGATCATAAATCAATAGTTTCTAGTCAGAGGTAAACAAAACTCTGAACTATCAGCATTTAACCTGACTACTTGAGATGCTAACCCTTTTTAAAATCCTACACTCTCATACAGACAGATAACAAAAGAACATTGGTGTTGTGGGTGGAGCAGAAAATATTGAGGAAACACAGTTCAATAGCACCAGCCCACAGAATTCAATGAAATATTCTATTTGCTACCCTATACCCACTACTCTTCAATCACTTGCTCTATGTTCTTTTACTTCTCCACAGGGAGCCATGGTTGAATGGTATACTCATTACAAATCTCTTGGTTGCCTGGTTAAAGACAACAGCTTACTGTAACTGGTGGAATAAATTAGTTGGCTTTCCTCAGGCTTCAGGTTCTATTACTGCAGAGAGAGACAGAGACATACAGAGTCTGCTCATTCTGCAGTTCAGAGGCATCTCGCCCTCCACAGTAAACACCCAAGCTCTTCTTCAGCTCAGGAGAGAGTCACTGGGCTGTCATCAAGCTGATGGCTACACACACTCATATGCTCGCTGTCACATTCATACACTCTCACACACATTCATGCACACTCTCACACTCATACACACACACTCTCACACTCATACACACACACACTCTCACTCACACACTCTCACATTCTCACACACACACACTGTCACACTCACACATTCTCACATACACTGTCACATTCATATATGCTCACACACTCTCACACTCACATTCTCTCACACACACTGTCACTCTCACACATTCTCACACACACACACATTCTCACATGCACATTCTCACACTCTCACACACTGTCACACTCACAAATACTCACAAACTCTCACACACACACACTCCCACTTACATTCTCACATGCACAATCTCTTACACATGCACATTCTCACACTCATACACTCTCACCTTTGCTCTCACACTCATACACTTGTACGCTCACACACTCTCACACATATGCATTCTCACACACACACATGCATTCTCACGCTCGTTATCACACTCATACTCACACATACTCTCTTGTGCACACCTCTCTCTTGAGAGGTATTGTCTTACCTCTCGTCTCCCACTGCTCACAATATACATTGTAAACACAACTCACAGTAAGTTCCAGTAAATTGTTTTCAAAAGTAAAGCAATTCTCTCACGCTCGTTATCACACTCATACTCACACATACTCTCTTGTGCACACAATATTGTCTTACCTTTCGTCTCCCACTGCTCACAATATACATTGTAAACACAACTCACAGTAAGTTCCAGTAAATTGTTTTCAAAAGTAAAGCAATTCCTTCCACCATCTGTGGTTACAAAAGCCCTTTACCCATTTAAGTTGGTAATCAAAAGTAACCAAGATGCAGACTTTACAGTCAGCAAATAACTGAACAGTGCAGGCTCCATCAGACTGCTGCTCATTACTAATTCAGCTGCAACCATGTGCATACAACAAAATGCAGCAACATTGTGAACCTCCGAGCCACCTCTCCAAGCAATAAGTGGTGCCATGGTAACATCACCTGGCTGAGTAGTCCAAAGACCTGACCTTAATGCTCTGGGTACAGGAATTCCAAGGCAGAGATGGAAATTAAAATTTGGTTAATTAGGTCAGGAACTTAAAGTTAATGTCTGTAACAGTGACCATGACAACTTCCATTGATTCCTGTAAAAGCCCATCTGGTTCACTAATGCCCTTCAGGGAAGGAAATCTGTCACCACTCCTGGTCTGGTCACACATGACTCCAGCACTGAGTAACTGGGGTGACCTCTGTAATGACCTCTTAAGTATATCAGCAAACCACTCAGTTCAAGGGTAATTAAGGATGGGCAACAAGTGCTGGGTGAGACAGCAACACCCACATCCCAGGAAGAAGTGAACGTTTCTCTGACTCCTTCCCCAAAGTTATGATGTTGATAATTTTTCAGCGAAAGATAAAGGGAGCTGAATTTCCCAAAAACTAGAGCAAGGCTGGTTCCATATGAACTGAAAATGTGTTGCTGGAAAAGCGCAGCAGGTCAGGCAGCATCCAAGGAGCAGGAGAATCGACGTTTCGGGCATGAGCCCTTCTTCAGGAATGAGGAAGAAGGGCTCAGGCCCGAAACGTCGATTCTCCTGCTCCTTGGATGCTGCCTGACCTGCTGCGCTTTTCCAGCAACACATTTTCAGCTCTGATCTCCAGCATCTGCAGTCCTCACTTTCTCCTGGTTCCATATGAAGGCAAGGAATATATTTATTTTGGGAAAATGGGTGCTGGAAGCGAAGCCCAGCAATCGACACTCATATTGTTAAAGAATCACCTTCAATAGAAATTGTAACATTTAACTGGAGGAGTAAACCAAATATCGGCTTGATTATGCAAAGATGAGGATTCAGATCCTGTTCTGACAGCTGGAGAGTTGACGTTTGGTTAGGTTAATAAATGGGGAATAATAAGTTGAGATGAGTAATGCCAACCATGAAGCTATCAAATTGTTGCAAACATCCTTCTGCTAATGCTTCAATCAAATAATGTTTCCTTCACCAATAAACCTCAGAATGTGATTTGAGGGAGCAGCTATCTGTCATCTCCAGACTGTTCCAGAGCGAGGGTTATAAAGAGTGACAGCTTCAATGGTCGTTTAATTACATTATCTCACATTTACCTCACTGTATTTAGTTTATCTGAGCAGATCATGGCAATGTTTGGGTTAAATCTCACTCTGGGGCTCCCTCAAAGCTTAAATCATGATATAATCTCTCCATTCCCTTGAGCTCGATAAAACCAACTATAGCTTTGTGTACAAGATGAAGAGAACTGACCAAGAAAATAAAACAAGGGGTAGTCTGGTGTGAGTTTCTTTTGACCCTACCAGTTGCTATGATCTGGAAAGCATTTCCTCAAAGTATGGGGAAAGCAAAGTGAAAGGAACTTCATAGAATCCCTACAGTGTGGAAGCAAGTCATTTGGCCCACAAAGACCACACTGACCCTCTGAAGAGCATCACATCCAGACTCACCTCCCTACCTTATCCCTCTAACCCTGCATTCCTCAGGGCTAATCCATCCCTGAACACGATGGGCAATTTAGCACCATCAATCCACCGAACCTGACATCTTTGCACTGTGGGAGGGAACCAGAATACACTGAAGAAACCCACAGACACAGAGGGAATGATTTGATTAGATTCCCTACAGTATGGAAACAAGTCCACACTGACTCTCCGAAGAGTAACCCACCCAGACCCATTCCCGCTATTTACCCCTGACTAATGCACCTAACCCTGTAGGCAATTTAGCATGGCCAATTAACCTGACCTGCACATCTTTGGACTGTGGGAAGAAACTGGAGCATCCGGAGGAAACCCATGCAGACACGGGGAGAATGTGCAAACACCACACAGACAGTCGCCCGAGGCTGGACTTGAAGCTGAGTCTCAAGCGCTGTGAGGCAGCAGTGCTAACCACTGAGCCACCATACCCACTCCCAAATTAAAGAAATAATTGAAAAAAATTGAATTTCCAGGATATGGGAAACAAGCAGAAGAAGAATGAATTAGCTAGTATGTGCGTGATGGGCCAAACCACCTCCTGCTGTGCTGCACAGTTCTATGATTCTATACTAAACGACCATCATATAAATTACAAGTTGACGTCTCAACCCTAATTAGTTGAACAATGCATTTAATACTTTCACCCACTGTGCATACCTCATAATAGCTCCTGCTTTTTATTGTTCAGTGACTTCTTATCTGCTCCCAGATTTTATCTTGATTTTAAGCTCAAACATTAATCATTGATGCAGAACATTTTGTTAAATTCTCTTTGTAAAACTGCACACCACGTTGTAGGTTTTTGAAAGTCCACTTGAGGAATGAATTCCTCGATGAGTCAAGGATTTTGGTTTGCATTTTCCTTTCCCATTCCACAATGGCTGTTGTTCGGTCCTTTGTTGCTGAGCAGGTCTTGCTCCACTTTGTCCCTGATGATCCAGTCTAGGAATATAGATTCCCTGGAGGGAATTGTCACGCCCGTTTTGAAATCTGCTTCAAATCCCTCATACTGATATTCTACCCATCCCATCTTGGAGCTCGAGGAAGTAAGGGTTTGTGAGGATACAAGGGGAAAGTGAGGACGGTCAATGCTGAAGATCAGACTCAAAAAGTGTGGTACTAGAAAAGCACAGCTGGTCTGGCAGCATCCGAGGAGCAGGAACGTCAACGTTTCGGGCAAAACTCAATTGGAATAAAAAAGTTGAGGGTTTTGACCCTAAGATTATCGAGTCAGAAATGAGATTTTCCAACACTGGTTCACACAAAGGATGGCCGATAACTGG
This sequence comes from Chiloscyllium plagiosum, assembly GCF_004010195.1. Classification (NCBI taxonomy): domain Eukaryota; kingdom Metazoa; phylum Chordata; class Chondrichthyes; order Orectolobiformes; family Hemiscylliidae; genus Chiloscyllium; species Chiloscyllium plagiosum. The sequence continues at coordinate 9,354,985 of NC_057743.1, read as the reverse complement.
AATTGTCTTCCTCACTGGATTGCACATACCAGTCATATGGTGGGGGGGGGGGGCAATGGCTTAGTGCCAATATCAATGGACTATTAATCCAGAGGCTCCGGTAATGTCCTGGAGACCCACGGCAGATGTTGGAATTTGAAAAAAACAAAAATCTGGAATTAAGTGTTTAACAATGACCATGAATCAATTGCCCTAAAAGCCCATCTGGTTCACATATGTCCTTCAGGGAAGGAAGCTGTCATCTTTACCGGTCTGACCTGCATGTGACTCCAGACTACAGCAATGTGGTTGACTCTTAAACAGCCCTCTGGGTAATTAGGGATGGGCAATTAATGCTGACCTAGCTGGTGATGCCCTTGTTCCAGGAATGAATAAAATAGAGTTCATCAGAATCTGCCAAATTGACATATTTTTAAACATTCAGCAGGTCTATTTGAAATCATAAGTTTTTGGAGCATTTCTCCTTCGTCAAGTGAAGTCTCTTCACTTGATGAAGGAGCAGCACTCCGAAAGCTTGAGATTTCAGATAAACCTGTTGGACTATAACCTGGTGTCATGTGACCTCTGACCTTGTCTACCCCAGTCCAACACCGGCACCTCCACATCATATTTTTAAAATGGAAAGCAAAGACAGGTAAACATTTGAGATTTTTCAGACTCGTTCTAACGGAGCAACACAGCAGGTTTCATGGACTGAATGGCCTACTCCCGTTCTTAATGCACTCACATTCCTTCCCTGTTATTTAGTGACTGCAAGGACTATCCTTGGGACCTCTTGAAGATTTCAGATTCTGCTCATGGGAAGGAAGCCTCCCTGTACATAATTTTCATGTTGAAGCAGGTTAACCCCAATAGGGGGTGGTTCGTACACATGGTAATGTAGTAGGACAGTAAATCATTCTCGATAACAGATAACTCTATAAGATGCTTTGGTATCAATGCAGGCAAAGTTCAGCTCCAAAGAAAGCAGGGAGTAGCAGCATTTATTAGGTTTATTCCAAAGTATGTGCAGAAGTTAAGCATGTCAGACAGTCTGATCCTCTGACACTTGGTCCTGCTGAATAATGCATTGCCCAACAAGTGTGGAGGAGATTGCTCTTCAACTTGTCAGAGACAAAGAGAAAAGGACAGCTGCTTCACAATTAATTTCGAAACAACGAACAGACTCAACTCAGTAACTTTTCGAAGGAACCCCATGGGGTGATGGAGTGTATAGTCTTCATTGTAGAAACAGAAAAAAAAAGACCAAAAATCCATGAAGAGGATTTGAAAGCAAACATATTTGGCATTGATAATAAGAGTCACTAATTGTGCAATTAGAATGTCAAAAAATGTGGCGCTGGAAAAGCACAGCAGGTCAGGCAACATCCGAGGAGCAAGAGAGTCGACGTTTCCAACATGAGTCCTCAAGTATAAGGCACTATTCATTTGTTTAAATAATTAGAGGTCACCTATCACTCTCTCTGCCTTTATCAAGGCTGCCATTTTGAACTCACTGACGACACCAATCCACCATTTTATGAAATGTCCATGTGCTAAGATGGAGCATATTTTCCTGTTCTTCTCCCCTGGACAAAAAGGACATCTGCCAAATGCACACCAACCAAGCCAAATGCACTGAGGTTTGATGGGTAAGGTTATTAACATGGTGCGTTCCAACTCAAAAGCAAGTCCTCTCTCTGAAGGGGCCCAATTGCCATCAACCCTGTTCCCCCATTCAATTAATGTGCAACTGACATGAAACTTTACTCTCACTACACTTTGACATCCATTAAGTTGTTTACCTAATAGAAAATGATCCATTTTATCTTTGGCATCTTTTTTGAAGTGAGCATAACAAATTATCAATATCCTTTATGTAAGAAAATGTTTCCTCACATCGATTTGGAATTGCTATAGTTGTAATTTAAGCATACATCTCTTGTTCAGAACTCCTCCATCACCGGGGATAGTTTCTCTCTAACTTAAGGATGAGATCACCCCTAGAATAGCTTTGGTCTCCCCCTCTAAGGAAAGATATACTGCTATAGAGGAAGTGCAACAGAGGTTTCCCAGACAAATCCCTGGGATGTCAGGATTGTCTAACAAGAAGAGGTTGAGGAGATTGGGGTTGTATTCTCTACAATGCTAAAGAATGAGAAGTGGTCTCATTGAAACCGTCAAAATTTTTCCAGGACGTGACAGAGTGGATGGAGGTCAGATATTCCCCCTGGCTGGTGACTCTAGAATCTGGCATCATAATCTCAGGATAAAGAGCAGACCATTTAAAACTGAAATGAAGAAGAATTTCTTCACTCAGAGAGCTGTGGGAGGTTCAAATCACTGAGCACATTCAGGAGAAAAACCAATCAAGTTTCTGGAGGCTAATCACAATGAAGATGGTGTGGCTTTGAGATAGATGATCAACCTCGATCTGATTGAATGGCAGTTTAGGCTCATTGAGCTGAATGACCTACCGCTGTTCCTACATTCCAAAGTTACTAGCATTTGTTTGACAATTCTCTCTTTAAATCTTAACAGCAGTGTGGGATGGCACAGTAGCTCAGTGGTTAGCACTGTTGCCTCACTATACCAAGGACCTAGGTTTGATTCCACCCTCAGGTGACTATCTGTGTGGAGTTTGTACATTCTCCCCCTCTCTGTATGTGTTTCCTCTCACAGTCCAAAGGTGTGTGGGCGAGGTGGATTGGCCATGGGAAATGCCCATAGGACATAGGGTGGGTCTGTGTGGGATACTCTTTGGAGGGTTGGTGTGGACTTGATGGGTCCAATGGCCTGCTTCTGCATTGTAAGGATTCTATGAATGGAAGTATTGCTGATGGCTTTTCTGTTGCCTCATGTGGTGCTGAACGAGTCCAGCTCTCACTGCAGTACAGGAGTATCATGACAATAACTGGTCCACACACTTGGACTTCTATTGACTTGCAAAGATTTTTGTCAAATGTTTGAGATGCCAAGCCATGAGGGATACTCAACATTTTCCAGAGTCCCTCCTTCAGCATCTACAACAGGTGAATTATTTGGCTGACCAATCTAGATTGCCATATATGACCTTTGCTTAATATTTAAGGACAGACCAAGTTCTTTGTTTGCAAAGATCTTGCAAATCTGATGCAGAGCGAGCAATGACCCTGCAGTCATCCACATACTGTAGGTCAGGTATGTCTATGGGATCAAGGTTAAAGAGTTTCACATCCACAAGATATTTAATACTGGTACCAGAGGACAGTTGTTCTTTGACGAGGTAAATAGTCACTGTCAGGTAGATTATAATTTTAGACAGACTTGTTTGATTTTGAAAGCATCTTTTCAGATCTCCCCCTCAACTCAGTTCCAGTCATATTATCCTGCTGCATCATTTCAGGATCGGGGCAAAGTTATGAAGTTTCCTGGACAAGCAAACCTTTGGAACACAATCCACAAAGCCTCCCAATTTCCTGTGCCAAAAGCTTTGGCCAAGCCCATGAATGCAACAAAGAGTCCCTGGTGTAGTCGTGTTCAACATTTTCCATTGAATTGTCTATTTCTTTGGAAGGTCTAAGCCACTCATGTCTCTGGATTTCCACAGCCACACAAAGTAGGTGATTCAGGTGAATATATGTCATGAGTTTTTAGGTAACAATGAAACATTGCTTTTTGGAGATCATTACAATTGCTGTATTCCCAAAACTGGTAATGTAGAGGATCAAATAATATCAGTTACATTGGACATCTGTCACAGACCATTGGGTTTGAACATCATCATCATCATCAACACTGACCAGTTTGATGGAAGTTTTGCAAAAATATGTGACCTTCTAGTGAAGAAGCAGCTCTGATAATAACAGAAGAGCCCAAGGTCACAAGTCAAGAAGACAGTATTCCAACAATTCCAGGCTGATGCCCAGAGAACAGAAGGTAAATGATGGGAGGAGAACGCCTCAAGACTCCAACAATATAGTGACCATCACGACCTGCAAAGCTTTATTAAAGCGACTGAAGTCTTCAATAGACCAACATCAAAAGGGAAAGCTCCTCGTCACTGCCAGGTTGAGGTCTTTCTTTATAAGGATGGCAATGCCAAACACTTAAAAGTACATTTCGTGCAACTCAACCATGATTTCGAGGTGGAGGCTGATATTTGCCCAGTATCTTGTACATTGATGAGAGAGCTGTAATGAGCACTCCAATGAATAAAAAAGCAACCAAATATGTGGCCCTGAAGGTATTCCTGAGATCACCGAAGTTGATGGAATTTGTGATGGTTGTTGTCAGACAACACATTCTGAATTATTTAACTGCACTTATACGATTCCTGAACCAACGTGTTCGGAATCATGAGAAGCTCAACATAAATGTGCCTGTAGAAAATTAATCTGCTTGATTAAATGATGCTTCCAGTCCACTGGGTGAATAGTGTCATATGAACTGCCTTTAACAGGCAACCTGAAGAACAGAGTCTCTCCATCATTCCAGCATGATCTCATTCCCACATGTGAGTACTGAGCTACATCGTCACTGAGAATTAGGACAAGGCAGGAACACGCAAAACTCTGGTACAGGGAACAAATGTGAACTTGAATGAGCCTCCCTGATGCCATTTTGCTTCTAAAGATTGACCGGAAATAAAATTCGAAGAGGGCTACTCTCTCATTAAAGGAAACAATATTGGTGGTGATTATAACCTGAGGCTCGCCACACCTCAGGTAAGGGAGAGAAGGAGAGTCCTTCATGGTAACTCCAGCTGGTGTGGGAATCGAACCTGTATTGTTGGCATTACAAACCAGCCGTCCTGCCAACTCAGCTGTGCAGTTTAGTCTCACCATGCCACCTCATTAACTTACTAAATTGTATTCTTTGAAAGTCTAAGATAACCCCACTGGGTCATGAGAAATAAAACCAGGAAGTGGCACAAGAGTTCAAGGTGAAAGGAGCCCCTCAGGTCGATGGTGTTTCGGGCATGATTTCGCCAGTTTTAATAAAACATCATCAACCTGAAATATGAACTGGATTTCTCCCTCCACAGACACTGTCAGGCCTGCTTAGGATTTGCAGCATCATCCTGTTTGGTTGCACGATTCCTACATCTACATCACTTTTGCTTTTGTCTGAATATAAATAATTCAGAGCAGATTGCAATCATTTCTGGTTCAACGGTACATCACCAAATGTTGGAACCTTCCTGCAAACTATCACCTCCACAGCCTGCTGCCAAATCTCTCATTGCAATTGACGTCTCCTCATGTCCCATAAAACAAGGTTCCTGTAACTCGGTCACATATCATATCACTTTCAAAGTTCATTACAGATGGTTATTGCTCTGAGCAGAACCATACAATCTGACGCATTAATTATTTACTGCATCCTCACAATTGTTTTAAATCTTGAGAGCGGGTTAGTTCCGAAAGGCTTATTGCTTTGAAGATTAAAGTCAGGCGAGTATCCTGTTTCCTAAATATTAATGTTATTCATTCGGAATCATTCAAGCAAATAAACAAGCCACTTGGGGCCAATTACATTCAGCGTCTTTCCATCCCTTGAAGCTTCAGGTCTGACCTACATGAAAAGCTCAGTGTTGCTTCATGAAACTACAAAAAGATTTCTGATCCAGGGATCTGTCTCATTTCCACTCTGTGTTCAACTCAGCATCTGTGCTAAATTAAGGCGTACTCAAATATGACATTTTAAAATGGGGGAAAGTAAGAGAAACGGTGCTAACAGAAACTAAAGGCTAAAAGTTAGTCAACTTGTTTTTTAATCAAGTGAGGGGGGTGTTGACAACTGGCAATAAATCCATAGATTTAGTGCTCCCCACACCATTTCCAATTGGACCATAGTGCAACACATTTGCTGGCTTTCTCTGTGTTCAGCAGGAAGTCAAATGACGATGCTAATAGCATGTGGTGTAGCCACGCTTCTGTTCTTAATGAATGTCTGTCCCTCTTAAAGCAAAGCTGTGCTATATGGCAGGGGGCTGCTGCTGAATGTTTTGCTGTAATTCTAAACAAGATGGTAAGACTCAGTGATCTGGAGTGTAGCACTGGAGGCCTTTGTGGAGGGAGTGCAGAGCAGGAGAGAGGTCATGGTTCAGTGTCAGGGTGGTGGAGACAAGACACCCTCAGAGACCAGTTCCTTGTAGTGTTGGCTACAGTGGGACAAGGTCAATACATGCATCTTCAAAGGATACTCTCCCAGCCTTTAACATTGCTCACATTCCTGTCACTCACAACTCCACCTCATCCTTATTCACTTACCAATGTGGCCAGTCTGATTGCCTCACATATATCTGCTACTTACCTATGGCAGGCACATCAATTTATTATGCACTTCTATTCAAAATGCACCTGTCTGGCTGAATGTCCCTGGGCATTCTCATAGAATCCCTTCAATATGGAAGCAGGCAATTCAGCCCATCGAGTCCACACCAAGCTTTTGAAGAGCATTCCATCCACTGCCCTATCCCTGTGATCCTGCATTTTCCATGGCCATTCCATCTGACCTGCACATCTTTGGGCTATTGGAGGAAACCGGAGCACCCAGAGGAAATCCACGCAGACACAGGGAGAATGTATAAGCTCCACACAGACAGTCACCTGAGGCTGGAATTAAACCCAGGTCCCTGGCGTTGTGAGGCAGCAGTGCTAACCACTGAGCCACCCAAACTCATATGTTACATTCATCACATGTTAAAAAGCATTTCTTTAAAGTGGTCTGTGAGCTAAGATTTCTTTTAAGGATTCCTTTTTATATGTTTGTGTGTGTGTACCCAAACTTTAAACTGAATAATTTGCAATTCATTTGAATTTAATAAAAATCTAGAATGAAGAGTCTAATGATGGCCAGGAATCCATTCTCGATTGTCAGAAAATCACATCTGCTTCAGTTGTGTCCTTTAGGGAAGGAAACTTGCCTTACCTGGTCTGGCCTATGTGTGACCGAGACACACAAAAATGCAATTGATATTTAGCTGCCCTCTGGGATGGGCATCAATGCTGGCCTAACCAATGATGCCCACATCCCAAGGTTTAGTAAATTGAAACAGTCAGCAGAAAAGCTTTAGTCTGAAACAAGTTAACGGTTAAGTTAGTACAAAACAAAGTTGTGCTTGCGTTAAGTAAAATTAGTTCAGTTACTAACTAAATATATACAAGGATTAATACAGATTACAACAGGATCTTGACCAGATGGGCCAATGGGCTGAGAAGTGGCAGATGGAGTTTAATTTAGATAAATGTGAGGTGCTGCATTTTGGGAAAGCAAATCTTAGCAGGACTTATACACTTAATGGTAAGGTCCTAGGGAGTGTTGCTGAACAAAGAGACCTTGGAGTGCAGGTTCATAGCTCCTTGAAAGTGGAGTCGCAGGTAGATAGGATAGTGAAGAAGGCATTTGGTATGCTTTCCTTTCTTGGTCAGAGTACTGAGTACGGGAGTTGGGAGGTTAGACCACTGTGGGAATATTGCGTGTAATTCTGGTCTCCTTCCAATCAGAAATTTGTTGTGAAACTTGAAAGGGTTCAGAAAAGATTTACAAGGATGTTGCCAGGGTTGGAGGATTTGAGCTATATGGAGTGGTTTAACAGGCTAGGGTGTCGGAGGCTGAGGGGTGACCTTATAGAGGTTTACAAAATTATGAGGGGCATGGATAGGATAAATAGGCAAAGTCCTTCCCTGGGGTCGGGGAGTCCAGAACTAGGTTTAGGGTGAGAGGGGAAAGATATAAAAGAGACCTAAGGGGCAACTTTTTCACACAGAGGGTGGTACGGGTATGGAATGAGCTGCCAGAGGAAGTGGTGGAGGCTGGTACAATTGCAACATTTAAGAAGCATTTGGATGGGTATATGAATAGGAAGGGTTTGGAGGGATATGGGCCGGGCTGGCAGGTGGGACTAGATTGGGTTGGGATATCTGGTCGGCATAGACAGGTTGGACTGAAGGGTCTGTTTCCATGCTATACATCTCTATGTCTCTATAAGGAGGACAAATATGTAGATGCTCTGGTTATTGCAGACAATTGTGGTTGAAGTTTCTACAGCTCCATCATTAACAGAAGGTGGATCTCTGCAGTGTTCTGTTGCCTGTTGACACCAGTAAGGTCAAGACTGTGATGGATGGAGTAACAGCAACACAGAGCAAGTCTCTGAACACAGTCTGTCTGCATAGCTCTTCTGCCTAAGTCACAGTGAATGAGCAGGGCAGTCACTGATCCACTTAACAGTTCGATAGGTCCTCCGACACCCTTCATCACGCAATCATTCTATTCATTATGTGGCATTACCCACTGAGTATTGCCATGCTGAGTAAGGAATGGCCCTATACCTAACATGTATACACAATGCTACCCGCAAGATGCACTACAGAAATTCATCCTAGTTCCTTAGGGAGCATCTTCAAAACCCATGGTAACTTCCATCTATATGGACAAGGGCAGCAGATACATGGGAGCACCACCACTGGAACTTCTCCTGCAAGCCACTAACCATCCTGACTTGGAACTATATTACGGTTTCTTCACTGTCACTGGGTCGAAATCCTGGAACTTCTTCCCTAAGGACAGTGTGGGTCCCCTGTAGCAAACAGACTGCAGCGATTCAAGAAGATACTTCTCCGCCATTTTCTCAAGGGCAACTCAGGATGGGCAATAAATGATGGCCAGCCAGTGACACCCATCTCCCACAAATGAATTTTTAAACATCACTTTATCACAAAGGCCAATGGATAGCAATCAGGCCTGAAGGACTGGGATTGCTTTCTGCCTTTTGAACTAAAGCTTGTTAAGGTGCCTCAAACATTGACCCCACAGCACAAGTGACCAGGCCCAAATCCTTCTTAGACTCCAAATCAGAATGCTGCAGATGCCAAAAATCTGAAATAAAACCAGAAAGTGCCCAACATACTGCAGGTGCTTGTTGAATTCCCTCACATTATTGAATAGCCATAGAGTCATAAAGCTATGCAACGTGGAAACAGATCCTTCAGTCTAACTTGTCCATGCCAAACAGATATCCTAAATAAATCTAAGTCCTATTTGCCAGCATTTGGCCATGTCCCTCCAAACCTTCCTATTCATGTACCCGTCCAGATGCCTTTTAAATGTTGTAATTGTACCACCTCCACCACATCCTCTGGCAGCTCATTCCATACACGTACCACCCTCTGCATTAAAACGTTGCCCCTTAGGTCTCTTTTATATCTTTCCCCTCTCACCTTAAATCTTTCCCCTCTCGCCTTAAATCTTTGCCCTCTAGTTTTGGACTCCCCTATCCCAGGGAAAAGACCTTGCTTATTTATCCTATCGATGCTCCTCATGATTTTATGAACCTCTACAAGTTCACCCCTCAGCCTCTGATGCACCAGGGAAAATAGCCCCAGCCTATTCAGCCCCTCCCTAAAATCCAAAGTCTCCAACCTTGGCAATATCCTTGTAAATCTTTTCTGTATCTTCCCAAGTTTCACAACACCCTTCCTATAGCATGGAGACCAGAATTACACATGGTGCTCTAATAGTGACCTAGCCAATGTCCTGTAGAGTTGCAAAATGACCTCCCAACTCCTATACTCAATGCACTGACCAATAAAGGCATGCATACTGACTTATCTACCTGTGACTTCAATTTCAAGGAACTATGAACCTGCATTCCAACAACACTCCCCTGGACATTACCATTAAGTGTGTAGGTCCTGCCCTGATTTGCCTTTTCAAACTGCAGCACCTCACATTTATCTAAATTAAAGTCCGTCTGCCACTCCTCGGCTCATTGGCCCATCAGATCAAGATCATAGTACTCTGAGGTAACCTTCTTCGCTGTCCACTACACCTCCAATTTTGGTGTCATCTGCAAACTTACTAACTCAACCTCCTGTGTTCACATCCAAATCATTTATTTAGATGACAATATATTGTGTACAGTTCTTCTCAATGCATTATAGGAAGGATGTGGAGGCCTTGGAAAGGATTCAGAGGAGATTTACTAGGATGTTGCCTGGTTTGGAGGGAAGGTCTTATGAGGAAAGGCTGAGAGACTTGAGGTTGTTTTCGTTGGAGAGAAGAGGGTTGAGAGGTGACTTAATTGAGACATATAAGATAATCAGAGGGTTAGATAGGGTGGACAGTGAGAGCCTTTTTCCTCAGATGGTGAAGGCTAACATGAGGGGACATAGCTTTGAATTGGGGGCTGATAGATATAGGACATGATGTCAGGGGAGTTTCTTTATTCAGAGAATAGTAGGAATGTAGAACACACTGCCCGCCTGCCAACTTTAAGGGCATTTAAATGGTAAATGGATAAACATTTGGATGAAAATAGAATAGTGTAGGATAGATAGGCTTCAGATTGGTTCCACAGGTCAGCACAATTTTGAGGGCCGAAGGGCCTGTACTGCACCGGAATGTTCTATGTTCTAGAAATCAGTGGACCCAGCACCAAACCTTGTGGCACACCAATGGCCTCCAGTCTGAAAAACAACCCTCCACCACCACCCTCTGTCTTCTATCTTCGAGTCAGTTCGGTATCCAAATGGCTAGTTCTCCTTGTATTCCGTGTGATCTAACCCTGCTAACTATTCTACCATGAGGAATTCCTGAAGGTCTATACTAACCTGAAATACTCTTGACAGTAGATTTTTTTCACAAAATCAGTTATGAGTGAATTACTGTTTTAATATCTTTCTGACAGACTATGTACTGTGCAACAGTGTGTTGGAGAAATGTTTGACCTTTGTGTAAAGTTGCTAATAAAATACAATTCTTCCCTTTGTGTGACTATTTATTGTGTTAAGTGGAAGAGAATGAAATTCCAGTTTCAGCGGCAGCTTTGGGCTTCTGCAGTCATGTTTTATATTAAACCATCATTCACTCCCATGATTGAATGCGTCTCCAGACTCATCAGAATTTCAGTTGTTCCACAATAACACAGCTCCTGAGTTTTATCATTTAGTGGCACAACAGCTTTAAATACATTTCCTTTAAAAGTTTTCTATTTAGTTTGAGAAAGAGATAAAATGAGAAAGAGTCAAGAGAGAGAGAGAGACAGACAGACACAGGGGAAGAGGTAAAAAGAGAGAAATCCAGGAAGACAAAGAGGGAGAAAAAGAAAAATGTGGGAAAAGAGAAAAGGAGAGAGAGGGAGATATAAAATGGCAGAGTCAGAGTGAAATAGTGAGGGTGAGAGAGGCAACGAGGTGAGAGAGAGAGAGGCAGTCCTGATGCTGCCTGACCTGTTGTGCTATTTTCCAGCGCCACACTTTTTTGAGAGAGGAAAATAATCAAAGGTCTGGGTTTTAACCTCAAGGAGGGTGGGGAGAGCTGGGAAAAGTCCCAGTCGTCTCTGCCACCATGGGACAGAGTGGCTGTAAGGATCTTCCTTGCTGGATGGCTGGTGTTGCCTGATGTCGGGACAGCTGAGTCCAGAAAAGATCTCCAAAGGCAGCCATTGCTGTGGCTATGGGTTTAAAACGACTCAGCTCAGTGCTGTGGGACATCATCACAGTTAGAGTAAAAATAGCAAGTTCCCCTAATCCTCAACTCTCACACTCCTCCACTCCCATGCCCTCCTCTAGGATCCTAATCCATATCACCTTATGCAAGCTCCTCCACCTCCTGTGACTGCTCATGTTCCTCATTCCTAGGTATGGCCCTCCACACAATCCCCACAGCTCTTCAGAGCTCCCATGTCTTGTAATGGCATCTATACATTGATTCACTCATGATACACTGTATTGAACCAGTTATCCTTATAGTGACAATTAGATACATAAATAATAGCTGTTTAAGGAATAACTTTACACTATGTAAAAAAAAAATCCTTTCTTCTACAGGACAATAAAACATCAATCATCCAAACCCTTTACAGGTTTAATACCTCAAACTGGAAGCCTTTTTAACCTTTTACATAAATAAACATTGAAAAGGAAAGCAAAGTTCGAGTGTTTCGACACAGTAATGGATCCATGTCAGGGAAACGTATATAGAAGGAGAGAGAAAGAGAAGAAAACAGAAATATCTAGAGAGATAAAGAAAGGAAGGAGAGAGAGATATCAAGAGATACAAAGAAAGGATGGAAAGAGAAGAGAGAAAGAATATGAAAGACGTCACATAGTGTCATAGAGAAGTACAGCATGGAAACAGACCCTTCCTCCCAACCCACCCATGCCGAACAGATATCCTAAATTAACATAGTCCTATTTGGGACCATTTAGCCCATCTTCCTCTAAACCCTTCCTACTCATATCCCCATCCAGATGCATTTCAAATGTTGTAATTGTACCAGCCTCCACCACTTCCTCTGGCAGCTCATTCCATACACGTGCCACCCTCTGCATGAAAATATTGCCCCTTAGGTCGCTTTTAAATCTTTTCCCTCTCACCTTAAACCCATGTCCTTTTAGTTTTGAACTCCCCATACACTAGGAAGAACAACTTGGCTATTTACCCTATCCATGCCCGTCATGATATTATAAACCTCTATAAGGTCACCACTCAGCCTATGATGCACCAGGGAAAGTAGCCCTAGCCTATTCAGCCTAACCTTATAAGTCTATAACCTGGATAAAATCTATGCTGGAATATGGATCCCATTTCCTAATCAGGTCCTTCAAACTGGTCAAACCGTATATAGAAAATGATGGTTCAAATATCACAAGCCAACTAAATATCCATCTGCTCAGGAATACCCCATTAAACAATCAGTCCTGCAGATTTGGTAGAGTACATAAAGAGATAATGTTGATTAATGATTTGGACAAAGGAATTGAATGCCATATTTCCAAATTTATAGATGACACTGAGCTGGGGACAGTGTGTGCTGAGGGAAGGATGCTAAGAGTTTGCAGGGTGACTTGGACAGACTGGCTGAGTAGGCAAATAGTTGGCAAGTACAACATAATGTGGATAAATGTGAGGTTATCCACTTTGGTCACAAAACCAGGAAGGCAGCTGATTATCTGAATGGTGGCATGTTAGGAAAAGGTGACGTGAAATGAAATCTGGGTGTTATTGTGGAACGGTCACTGAAGGTTGACATGCAGGTGCAGCAGGCAGTGAGGAAAGCTAATGGCATCCTGGTCTTCATCGTTAGAAGATTTGCATATCATTGTAAGGATGCCTTACCGCAGTCATACAGGCCCTTGGTGAGGCCATATCTTGAGTACTGTGTGCTGTTTTAGTGAGGAAGGACACTCTTGTTATTGAGGGAATCCAGCAAAGGTTCCCCAGACTGATTCCCAGGATGGCAGGACTGACATATGAGGAAAGATTGGATTAACTAGGCTTGTACTCACTGGAATTTAGCATCCAGAAAGGGGGATTTTATTGAAACATATAGAATCCTGATGAGATTGGACAGGCTAGATACAGGAAGAATGTTCTTGATGTTGGGGAAGTCCAGAACAAGTCTAAAATAAGGGATAAGCCATTCAGGATTGAGATAAGGAAGGATTTATTCACTTAGAGAGTTGTGAACCTGTGGAATTCTCTCCCACAGGAAGCTGTTGGGACCAGTTCATTAGATACATTCAAGGGAGAGCAACAGGGATCAAGGGGAACGGAGAGAGGAACATGATACTGAGATTGGATGATCAGCCACGATCATATTAAATAATGGTGCAGACTCGAAGGGCTGAATGGCCTCCACCTGCATCTAGTAACTATGCTTCTATGTTGTCAGTGGCTGAAGAGTTAGTAACTGTTGTGTGTGGGTCCTTTTTAAGTCCAATGTGACATAGTGTATTTAAGGTTTCCAGCTCTCTGGCCTAACTCGAAGAGTCTTGTTGAGTAAACACTAAAGTCCATTACATCTCGTCAACTGGTTGCAGACTACCTGAACATGACCTACATCACTTAGAATGATAGAATTGTCCACTCATCCTCTAGTTCTTATGTTCTTTTTGCCATAGAGACAGTTAGGAGTATACTAAATCTATGTCTGTCTCTTACAACCTCCTTCATACTGACACAATGGCACCAGTACAGTGCTCATTGTTTTCAATCAAATATTGATACCGTTGCCGGAAGCGATCTAGTGTGGAATGGGTTATCAAGCTCTCTGATCTAACTAGATGAGTTTTGTTGAGAAAACGATACAAAGTTTGTTGCATTACAACATCTATTAACTTTTGCTGAGGGTGCGACTTACGTTAGTATGGAGATTGTTAGCAGTGCACAAGCTCCATTTCTGTCTTCTACATGTTCCCTTACTCTAACCCAAACCCCAGGGATCATCACAGTTGGGTGGTGTTTCCTGTGTTCTGATCCAAACCAATTTGGAAATGTCAAATCTAAAAGCTAAATCTGGTTTGATGGACCACAAATTTTATTTTTGAAATTTGTTTACTGCAGAGGTCAGTCTCTGAATATATCCATAAGAGGCTGTCAGTGTACTTTTAACAAAAGAATATTAAAGTTTTTTTTTCCTGGACAATTACATTAGACCGTTAATTCCAGATTTTCATTGAATACAAATTCCACGATTTGCCCTGGTGAGATTTGAACCCAGGTTTACAGAACATTACATGGGTCAATAGGTCTCATGATCACGCCACTAGGCCATTGCCTCCCCTTCCTATCAGGGGCCACAGATTTAAAGTGAATGGTGCAAGGATTATCAGGGACATAAGGAAGAACACTTTGACCCAGAAGGTGATAGGTTTCTGGAATTCACTGTCCAGTTTGATGATGGAGACAAAAACTCATTGAAAGGGAGCCTGGTACTGCACCTGAGGCACTGTGTAACCTGCAGGCTGTGGAGCAGGAGCTGGGGAAGTGGCAGGGGAACGGCCTGTAGAGTTTGTACCAAGGTCAGCAAGGCGGATCTCATAGAATGTGAGTTCCCCGATTGGGGCTGTTAACCTGGTCCAATCAGGGAGCCCTGGCTGACAGCTATAAAACAGGAGTGTCAGGGGTTCTGCTTACTCTGAGAACTGGCTCTGAGGGAGCTGGTTAGTGTTAAGGACTCTCCACATGTAAATAAAGGGGGACTTGGAGACAGGAAATCTGTTTCTGTGGAGTTACTTCATGGACGACTACTTATTTTACATTATTTTGTCTTTCAACTGGCACAGACATTCTGTGCAAAGTAGAGGCTGTCAGTACAATTGGATAGTTCTTCCAAAAGGTAGCAAGGGTTGCTGGGCCAAATGGCCTCATTTAAAATTATAAAATTCTCGGATAATGGAACCACAAGAGAAATTGGTCAATTCTGATTTTGCTCTGTTGTGCAACTCCCCGTGGGTCTTATTTAGTTTCTTTGGAAACAAGCCTCCTAATAAAAACTCTCCACTGTCCCTCAGTAATCCCTTTTAACTTTTCTTGATGCCCTTTGTTGCACACATATTTCACAAACTATGGCCATGTTTATTTTACTGAAGGTCATTTCCTTTCAGTTATTTTATTTGCAGCAGGTATTCCTCAAACACTGATGAGGAAAGACTCCACACCCCAGGAAATAAACACGACTCACAGGTTCGATTTTCACTAAGTGAGACAGGCAATGTTTTCCCAGTAGAAAGAGAGAGAGAAAAACAAAGTCATGTGCACTGAACGCAAAACAAGAAAATCAACTAATCGCCAGAAAAGTGGGAACATCTGATTTTGATTTCATTGCTAGATGCATTTTACCGTAAGAATACAACAATATACAGTGAAAAGCTTTCATTTGTTAACACAATATGGCGCCATTTTGAATAATTTTGGAATAAGGGAAAAGAAAGAAAGGTATAGTTTGAAGAGAGTCCATCAGTCCTGAGCCAGCTCATCATCGCCAACTATGCCTGCACCACCCCAATCCTCTGCCACCACTTTGCAGATACAACCCACGTTGTAGTCACCATACCTCAGGCGCCATCTTTGCTGCTGGGCCAATGCTCCTCCAAAGTCACCTGCGACGGGCACACTGTCAGAATCGTGTCTCTCACCGTTGGACCCACTTGTTGATGCCCTTCTGCCACAGCTTCACCGCTGCCAGCACCTGACCCAACTAATGACAAAGTTGCAAATCCTCAGGCATCATCTTTTGCTGTTGTCCCTACCTCGCTGACGTTCCTTCTCCCAAAGTAGCAACTGCCGATTCCAGGTCCTGGGCTTGCTCTGGAAAAGTAAGTCGGATCTCTCAGCCCCAACCCACAAGCCTCAATCCCAATGATGGGCTTATGCCCGAATCGTCGATTCTCCTGCTCGATGCTGCCTGACCTGCTGTCCTTTTCTAGCACCACACTCTCGACCCCACTCTCGTCTGCACTGGCCCCACACTCCTCCACACTGGGCACATTCTCCTATGCGCTGATCCCAACTCTCCTCCTCACTGGGCCCACTCTCCTCTGTGCTGGTCCCACTCTCCTCCACACTGGGCCTATTCCCCTTCACATTGGGCCTACTCCCCTCTGCGCTGGTCCCACTCTCCTCTGCGCTGGGCCCACTCTCCTCCATGTTGGGCCCTCTCTCCTCTGTACTGGGACCACTCCCCTCCACACTGGGCCCACTCTCCTCTGACCTGGGTCCGCACCCATGGTCCACTCAAGGTCCACTTTCTGGGCTCTCACTGTGGCTGATTTTGTCCAAGAACAAAGAACATTACAGCAAAGAAACAGGCCCTTTTGCCCTCCAAGCCTGCGCCAATTCAGATCCTCTATCTAAACCTACTGTCTATTTTCTAAGGATCTGTATCTGCTCCCTAACCATTCATGTATCTGAATAAATACATCTTAAATTATTCTATTGTTCCGCCCTTACCACCTCCACTGGCAATGTGTTCCAGACACCCATTACCCTATGTATAAAATATCTCCCCTAAACGTTTCTTCTCTTACTTTGAACTTGTGACCCCTACTAATTGAGTCCTTCACTCAAAACGTTTCTTGCTATCCATCCTGTCTACACTTCTCATGATTTTGTAAACCACCATCAGGTCTCCCCTCAACCTCTGCCTTTCCAATGCAAATAATCCTAAACTACTCAACCTCTCCTCATAGCTAGCACCCTCCATACTAGGCAATGTCCTGGTGAACCTCCCCTGCACCCTCTCCAAAGTATCCATATCCTTTTGGTAATGTGGTGACCAGAACTGTACAGAATATTCCAAATGTAGCCAAACCAAAGTCTTATACAACTGTAACATGATGTGCCAGCTCTTGTACTCAATTCCCCGTCAGATGAAGGAAAACATGCCATATGCCTTCTTGACCACTCTACTGACTTGCGTTGCCACCTTCAGGGAACAATGGACCTGAACACTCAGATCTCTCTGTACATCAATTTTCCCCACGCGTTTTCCATTTACCATATTGTTTGCTCTTGAATTGGATCATCCAAAATGCATCACCTTGCATTTGTCTGGATTGAACTCCATCTGCCATTTCTCCGCCCAACTCTCCAATCTATCTATATTCTGCTGTATTCTCTGACAGTCCCCTTCACCATCTGCTACTTCATCAATCTTGGTGTCATCTGCAAACTTACTAATGAGGCAACCTACACCTTCCTCCAAATCATTTATATATATATCACAAACAACAGTGGTCCTCGCACAGATCCCTGTGGAACACCACTGGTCAGAGGTCTCCATTTTGAAAGGCTGCCTTCCACTACTACCTTCTGTCTCCTGTTGCCCAACCAGTTCTCTATCCATCTAGCTAGAATACCCTGGACCCCATGTGACTTCACCTTCTCCATCAGCCTATCATGGGGAATCTTATCAAACGCCTTATTAAAGTCCATGTATGTGACATCTACATCCCTTCCCTCATCAATCAACTTTGTCACCTCTTCAAAGAATTCTATTAAGTTGGTAAGAGATGACTTTCCCTGCTCAAAACCATGATGCCAATCACTGATAAGCCCATTTTCTTCCAAATGGGTAAATGTCCTATCCCTCAATATCTTCACCACTGACATCAGGCTCACAGGTCAGGCTCACACCTGGATTATCCCTATTACCCTCCTTAAACAAGAGGACAACATTAGAAATTCTCCAGTCGTCTGGGACATCCCTCATGTTTAAGGATGCTGCAAAGATATCTGGTAAAGCCACAGCTATTTCCTCTCTCACTGCCCTCAGTAACCTGGCTCAGATCCCACCCGGACCTGGGGACTTGTCCCCCATAATGCCTTTTAGAATACCCATCACCTCCTCCTTCCTTATGCCGACTTGACCTAGCGTAATCAAAGATCTATCCCTGACCTCAATATCTGTCATGTCCCTCTCCTCAGTGAATACCGATGCAAAGTACTCATTAAGAATCTCACACATTTTCTCTGACTCCACACATATCTTTCCTCCTCTGTCCTTGATTGGGCCAACCCTTTCCCCAGTTACCCTCTTGCTCCTTATATATGAATAAATGGCTTTGGGGTTTTCCTTAACCCTGCTCGCTAAGGATATCTCATGACCCCTTTTAGCCCTCTTAATTCCTCGTTTCAGATTGGTCCTACTTTCCCGATATTCTTCCAAAGCTTTATCTGTCTTCAGTTGCCAAGGCCTTATGTATGCATCCTTTTTCCTCTTTGCTAGTCTCACAGTTTCACCTGTCATCCACGGTTCCCTAATCTTGCCATTTCTATTTCTATTTCTCCGGGCAAGGTAAGTAAGTTTAAAACAAAAGGAAAGAAATGAAGAAGCGGTCGGAGCAGATGATCTCTGCTGCCATGTTGGAGCCATCTCGCATCAAATTGATGTAATTTTTGAAGAAACGATGGTTGCCGAGGTGAAGGCTAAGTGGAACTGTGCAATTCCCATTTCTAGCTGCAATGTAGCCACCCAATGCTCAAAATGGAGATCAAGGGCACATGCACGCTTCCAATGGGGATGGTACCAGATGACATCTTGGTAAATGGTTCTGAGGAAGGGTGCTGAGGAGGCATTTTGGGTCACGAACAAACTAACACTGATTTTTGTTCCCATTCAGTACTTCATGGAACACAGACTTTGTTGTCTTGGCTGGCAATTCATGCCTATCCCTAGTTAAGAGTCTCCACATTGCTTGATGCTGGCGCAAGCAATTTTGAATTGTACATTTTAGCCTGTGCTTGTGTGAACCCCACAGAGCTGATCACGGAATGAAATTTTGAGCTACTTCAACCTCTGACAAAGGCCAGATGACTTTATTGCTGCAAACGTAGTTTCAGTGCAAACTGGAATAAGTATAAGTGGGGTTGCATCTAGTTTTGGGTGGAATGTATGGAATCCTATGAATAAAACGAACATTAAAATGAGGTAAACACAGAAAATGGTGGAGAAACACAGCACGTCTGGCAGCACCTGTGAAGAGAGAAGAGAGTTAGCGTTTCAAGTCCAATATTGAGTTCAATATGGACTGGTTGGACCGAAGGGTCTGTTTCCATGCTGTATGACTCTATCACTGAAGAAGGGTCAAGTTTAGAGTGGTGCTGGAAATGCACAACGGGTCAGACAGCATGCGAGGAGCAGGAAAATTGATGTTTCGGGCAGGAGCCCTTAATCAGTCCACTTCTGAAGAACAGTCATACCAGTCTTGAAATGTTAACTCTGGTTCTCTCCAGACCTGCTGAGTTTCTCCAGCAATTTCTGTGTTCGTTTCAGATTTCCAGTATCAACAATATTTTGCCACAATTCAAGTGTGGCGTGCAAGTTTATTCACAAGATAAAAACTTCCCGTTTGTCAGATTCATGTGAAACATGATGGAATATTTTTGAGAAAGGTCAAAGATAAATAAAAGTTTGTTGAGATTGTTGCAATTGGTTGTTTGGACACGGAATGCTGTCTGAAATATTCACACTCTTGATGTTGCAGAGCGAGACTTGAAACTATCACTTACTTGACTTTTTTTAACACAGACGTTCCATGACTGTCCAATGTAAATTTGGATTTTACAGTTCAGAAAAGCGATGCCGGGAAGCTTTCCAAGTTACTGTCGAACAGATTACATTGCAAACAAAAAATAACACAGGCTTTCAGGTAATGTTGCTGAGAACTGTCAAAGGTCAAAACATTTCTCGGCTCCTACAAGGCATCAGCTGTCTGTGTCTGAGGAGTGAATCGTTGAATCAACATGAGCAATAGAAGTGAGTGGATGAAAGCCTGGGGCTCAGAATGACAGCAGCACTTCACATATTGCCCTGGTAGAGAACATGATGAAGGCTTTTGTACACACAGAGTGCTTGAGCTTCACTTCAATCTGATACCTGAATCTGGAACCACAGCAGTGTGAAATAAGCACCTTCATGGAGCTTTAAACTACATTTCATGCTTAATGAACTCTCCCTGGTGTCTTCAGAAGTAGAAAAGCAAAACAAACTTTTTTTTTTAAGCTGAAGAGCCCGTAACTCAAAAATCCTGCCATGATTAACAATTAGATTCTGTTTCTTGCCAATTTTTCCCCTTGATTTTTTCACTGCTCGCCTGCGATTATGCCAGAGGTTCTGAAAAACAATTATCCACCACCCAATCTCACGGACGTGACCTTTCCAGCATAAAGTCGAGACCAGGGACCGTGCGCAGTGCAGAGAGAGGTGCTGCTGTTTGGATGAAATACTAAACATAAGGCTTTGGCTGCAGTGCCCACCTCCTGCCTTTAGGTCCACACTCCCCACCGACCTCTCCTCCATACCTGGCACCTTCCCCTGTGGCTGCAACACCTACCCCGCACCTCCCCTCTTACCTCCATCCAAGGCCCCAAAGAATCATTCCAGGTCCAGCAAGGATTCACTTGCATTTCTTCTAACCTGATTTGCATCCGTTGCTCCTGATTTGGGTCTCTTCTACGTCGGAGAGACCAAGCGCAAACTTGGGGACCAGTTCAGGGAACACCTCTGGTTTGTACACTCCAATCAACTCCATCTGGTCACCATCCAGTTCAACCTTCCCTCCCAACTCCCCAACGACATGTCCATCCTAGCCACCCTTGACACAAGGTCACACACAAACTGGAGGAAGAACACCTCATCTTCCACCTTGGGAGCTTACAACCATACAGCCTGAACATAGAATTCACCAGTTTCTAAATCTCCCAACCCCTCCACTCACCCCGGGTCCAATCCTTCCTCTCCGCCCCACCCCCTTTGCCTGACCTAATCTGTCCATTTTCCTTCCCACTGACCAATCACAATCACCCCCTACCTGCATCCACCTATGGCCTTCCCAGCTACCCTTCCCCCAGCCCTACCTGCCCTGCTATTTATTTCTCAGCCCCTTTCCCCTTCTCCAGTCCTGATGAAGGGGCCTGCCCTGAAATGTCCGTTCTCCTCAGATGCTGCCTGACCTGCTGTACTTTTTCCAGCATCACACTTTATCGACTCTGACTTTCCAGCATCTGCAGTCCTCACTATCTCCAAATCTGTGGGATCTTGCTGTGCATGAGTTGGCTACTTTCCTACAAGAGAGCAAGGACTGCACTGCAATAGTACATCTTGGCTTTGGCATCATAAAAAGCGCTATAAGAACACTCGATCTTGCTTTCTGAAGCCAGAGGAGGGTATGGGTAAAGAGCTCTGGCCACATGGCACATTGAGTACCATATCACAATCTCGGCATTGGTTGGCAGGGGAACTTTCTATGTTTAAGGGCCAGTGGTTGGTGGAGAATGGTAACTTTGTGCACTTTTCACCATACTCCTGTACTCCAATACACCTGACAATAATATCTGAATCGTAATCAAAATCAGTATAGGGAAGGCTTAGCCCCACATGTGAAAGGTCAGAGACACGATGATGGATTTCAGCCTAGGAAGCACTTTGTGCACTTTTGACACTGGTCAGAAATTCTTTTGTTGTCCGTGCTTTGGATCCTTTGACCAGTTGATGCATTAAAAACATTTTACCCAAGTGCTCTTGTTGAATAAAGGTCAAAGAATTTGGTTTGTAGGTTCGACTCAATTTTGTGAACATAACATTCTTCATTAAAACTCTACATGATAATTTCAGAAAATCCCACTTTACTTACTCTGGATGTAGGTTTGCTCGCTGAACTGGAAGGCTCATTTCCAGACGTTTCGTCGCCATGCTCGGTAACAACTTCAGTGATCTCTGGACGAAGCTTCATTCGGAGGTCACTGATGATGTTACCTAGCATGGTGACGAAACATCTGAAAATGAACCTTCCAGCACAGTGAGCAAACCTACATCCAGAACCTCAACCTGAGCTACAAAGCTTCTCAAAACTCACTTTATTTATTCTCTATCTAGCTCCATCCATCTGACCAAGGGTATTGCATGCAAGGATCCATGCTGGGCCATAGAAATCTCCTCCCTCTCCAACATAGGGCTGGCTCTCTTCCATAAAGGTAGGTCTCATAGGACATTGCAGATCTTCTCTCTCTCTCTCTCTCTTTTTCTCAGGCAAAAAAACTGCTGGGAATCATTTAGAAATAATTTGCTGCCACTGAGGGAGTTAAGGAACTGGCTGAATTCATGTAGGCCGGAGCCTTCTTTATTCAGAAGAAGCAAATTATGCCCTTGCAATTGGGGACAGCGTCAGCAAGCTGCTTTGACATTATTTAAGATTTTCACTTGATAGATGGTTTTATTTTCCAGATGGTTGCTTAGATGGCAGTGAAAAGATTTACTGAGTGCTAGTGAAGGAGCAGAGTGAATGCGAGTGAAAGGAATACTGAATGGTGCATTAGGAATCTATTAATTATGAAGGATAAAAAAGACTTATCATCATCAATTATGTTCATTTTTTTAATACAGAAAGGTCAAAATACTTCACAGTTGACATCTGAAGATCAAAATGGCAAAGCCATTTAGTTCCCTGCTCTACGTTGACAGAGCTGTTCCTGATTCCTGATAAAGGACTTGTGCCCAAAACATCCACTCTCCTGCTCCTCGGAGGCTGCCTGACCTGCTCCGCTTTTCCAGCGCCACACTCTCGCCTCTGATCTCCAGCATCTGCAGTCCTCACTTTCTCCTAATAGTTTTAAGGTTTCAGGCACCCCTCCCATGCCCTTACCCCAGTCCCCACAGACCAGGCCTTGTTACCACATGGGCTGCTACCCCATACAATCCAGTGTCAGTCTCTAATAGCCCCCATTAGTAGTTGTTCATTCTCTCCTGCTAACCTTTACCTATTCCTTTGTCCATCCAACTGTTTGTCTCTCTTTGGGCTCTATCTTCACCAACTGTTTACTCCCCCACCCTCCAGCCCATCTTCTGCATAAATACTATTCTTTTTCCTGAAAGAGGGTTACTGGACCTGAAACGTTAACTGTGCTTTCTCTCCACAAGTGCTGCCAGACCTGCTGAGATTTTATCAACAATTTCTCTTTCTGCTTCTCTTTTTCTCACTCGAAGATCACCTTTGACGGGCTTCAGGACCTGCCACTAATTATAATTTGGAGGAATTAGAAGCTATTACGTTGCTCTTTTTAGAACTGACTGTTTGACTGATCTGCAATATATGTACAGGGACAATAAAGGCAGCAGACTAACCTGAGCAGCGGCCTTACGTAACATTATTAGCTGCACTTCTGTACTTAAATTTTAAATCACATTCTTTTACACTGAGCCAACTTAATCCTCCTTTTCCATTGACAGAGGCTTATTGAAATGCTTTGCAGCCACTAACCACCCTTCCCTTCCTCGCACTTATTGCCTTGATCTATCATAATCAACATCTTAATTATTATTTTGACCCAAATTATATGAAAGACTAACTGGACATGAGCAAAAATCAAATTAGCAGTCAGCTCAGACAGTAGAATTTTCGACCTAACCTCCCCAATTATTCCTTCTAATGAGTCTTTAATTAGCATGTCACCAGACAATGCATTATTAATCAAGTCCTCTCCCTCACTGCCACCGTTACTGAAAAGGATGTAATGGTTCCTACTGGTAGCACACTTAATGACATCGAGTTATTTTTGCTTCAGGTCGCACTCAAATTGATGAAAATCTATCGGGTTAGACATTTAGCAAAGTGACTAGAGTGAAGAACCTGTGGCTAACAAAGGATTACTAGCAGGCCATGACATGCTATTGATTGGCCTGTCCTCTGCACCAATCAACAAGCTTTCTTTATTCTTTCATGGGACGTGAGCCTCACTGTCAGCCACATGGCCTACATGGAGTCACACGTAGGCCAGACCAGGTAAGGACAGCAGTGAACTTCCCTAAAGGACTTCAGTGAACCAGATGGGTGTTTACAATTGGCTAGTCTTTAACTCCATTCAGATTTACTGTCTGCCATAATGGATTTTGAATCCATGCCTTCAATATATTAACCCAAAGTTCTCAGCTACCAATGTAACCACACCTCCTCAGGCTCCGTGACATTACTTTTACAGAGCCTCAAGAAGTTCTGAGTGACAACTCTCCAATTTAATGTAATTGACCCCAGTGTGCTTGCATTCTTTTTCAGTCATTCATGAGATGTGGACATTTCTGGCTAAGCCGATATTTATTGTCCAACCATCCCTAATTACCCAGAGGGCAGTTAAGAGTCAACCACATTGTTATGGGTCTGGAGTGACATGTAGGCCAGACCAGGTAAGGATGGCAGCTTGCTTCCCTAAAGGATGTTAGTGAATCAGTTGGGTTATTTCCCCCAGCAATGGATTCATAGTCATCTTTAAACACTCAATTTAGACTTTTTTAAATTTTTTGAATTCAAATGGTGGGATTCGCACCCAGCTCCCCAGAATTTGATGCTGATCTCTGGATTAATAGTCCAACAATAATACCACTCGGCCATTGCCTCTCCATTGAGAATTCCATCCTGGTATAATTTACCAGGATTTCAACTGATTTTAGGGTTGCTATTTGTTGACCAACTAGGAATGATCATGGATAAGAAATGTATCTTCCATATGTCGCTGACTCTCTTCAGGTAACGAGCTCTGGTGATTGGCATTTGGAACAAGATGTTCATTGGTTTGCAGAACTTTTTAATCCAATAGTTGATCTACACTAGTCCACCACTTAGCAGATTAATAAGGATATTTGACCATTTGATGGGACCATGAATCTAAGATTCTTTGAAGTGACTAACAGAAAAACGGATAAACCAATGTCAAAAAGGATAGTGTGGTTCATAGAGTCATGGAGCTCTATAGCACAGGTAAAGATCCTTTGGTCTATCAAGTCTGTGCTAGTCAAAAACAGTCACCTAACTATCTTAATCCCATTTCCCATACTTGGTCCATAGCCTTGTCTGCCTTGACATCACAAGTGCACAACTAAATCATTCTTAAATGTGTTGAGGGTTTCTGCAGCGAACATCTTTACAGGAAGTGAGTTCCAGATTCCCACCACCTTCAGGGTGAAATATATTTCCCTCATTCCTCCACAAAACCACCTGCTCCTCTCCGATGGCCCCACCCCAACTCATTGATTTCTCCACCAAGAGAAAGGTTTCTTACCACTAACCCTGACCATGCCGTTATAGGTTTATACAAGTGAAAGGGAATTTATCAACATCTGTACAATAGGACATCGAAGCAGAAGTGGCCATTCAGCCCATTGAGTCTGCTCTGTCATTCAGTGAGAACATGGCTGAACTGATTATCCTCAACTCCACGTTTCTGCCAATGAAAGCATGTAAAATCCAGAGGCATTCTGACATACATTTAAGTTTGGAAAGTCTTTGTGGTAGTTAAGTTTCTCAGAGTGGATGGTTACTACAAGAGTATAAATTGAACATTATGAAACATGGTTTAACACTATTAAACAGGACAGAGAGATGATGACCTAGTGGTATTATCACTGGAGTGTTAATCCAGAAACCCAGAATAATGTTCTGGGGACCCAGGTTTGAACCCCACCTTGGCAGATGGTGGAATTTGAATTAATTAAAAAAGTCTGCAATGAAGAGTCTATCGATGACCATGAATTGATTGTTGGGAGAAAAACCCATCTAATTCACTAATATCCTTAAGGAAACTGTCATCATGTGACTCCAGGTCCCCAGCAATGTGGTTAACTATTAATTGCCCTCTGGGTCATTAGCGATGGGTAATAAATGCTGTATTAACCAATGATGCCGTCATATTGTGAATGAAAAGAAATGATGTTATGATTCAATACCATGTGGGACTACCAAAATATGACATGATAATAATTCTTTGGCCACTTAATAAAGACTGCAATGTGTTGAACTTTTCCTTCATTATAGCCCTAGCTCAGCTTTCAGTCCCCGCTATGTTGATCATCCCACATCAGACAAAACTATCATGTTAATTCCAATCCACTGCCGATATTGTCAAGCCCGCTGTGGGTGTTGGTAGGAACTGCTGGAACTGTTAGTTCTGGTGTCTCAGTAAATTGCTCCAAGGTTAGGAGAGGCCATGATGATAGGCAGAAGTATCACTATGTTAACTCAAATTGGATCACTCAGGTCAATTGTGTGAAGGCTGCAGGCTGGGGAGATATTGCAGTTTCCTCATTGTGGGAACTGCCAATAGTGTTACACACAGGGAACAGAGGCCATCCAAACACAACGGCCTCTGTTCCCTGTGTGCAACACTGTTGGCAGTTCCCACAATGAGGAAACTGCAATATCATGGTGTGCGTGCATCTGTGTGTGTATATCTGTATGCATATGCGTGTGCATGTGTGTGTATCTGTGTGTGTGTGTGTGTGTGTGTATCTGTGTGTGAGTATTTCTGTGTGTGTGTGTATATTTGCACGTGTGTGTGTATCTGTGTATGTGCATCTGTGTGTGTATCTGTGTGTGTGTGCGTGTGTGTATCTGTGTGTGTATTTCTGTGTGTGTGTATATCTGTGTGTATTTGCACGTGTGTGTGTATCTGTGTGTGTATCTGTGTGTGTGCATCTGTGTGTGTGTATCTGTGTGCATGTGCGTGTGCATGTGTGTGTATCTGTGTGTGTATCTGTGTGGGTGTGTATCTGTGTGTGTGTGTCTGTCTGTATCTGTGTGTGCATCTGTGTGTGTGTGGGGGGGTGGTGGGAAACGGCATTGTAGAACCTGTGTTTGCCAGACCTCAGGATCAAGTGACAGTAGCACTACAATATTGATTGATTTGATTTATTGTCATGTGTACCAAAATACAGTGAAAAGTTTTGTTTGCGAACAGTACAAGCAAATCATAGTAAGCAAGAACATACCGACGACAAGGTGCTTAGACATAGTGAGGCATACAGGTTACATGCACAGGAGGTGCACGAAGCAAGATCAATATTAACACGATCAACATCATTTGAAGTTAGACAGTCCATTCATCAGTCTAATAATCAGAAGGAAGAATCTGCTCTTGAACCTGTTGGTGTGTGTGTTCAAGCTTCTGTACATTCTGCCTGACGTAAGAGGTTGTAGGAGAGCATTACTGGGGTGGGAGGGGCCATTGATGATGTTGGCAGACTTTCCGTGGCAACAAGAAGTGTTAATGGAGTCCATGGATGGGAGGTTCGCTTCCATGACAGTCTGGGCTGTGAACACAACCCTCTGTAGTTTCTTACAACCCTGGGCAGACCAGTTGCCATACCAGGCCATTATTCACCCGAACAGTATGCTCTCAGTGGCGCATCTGTAAATGTTGGTGAGGGTCCTTGTGGACATGCCAAATTTCCTGAGCCGCCTGGGAAAGAAGATGCGTTGTTGTGCCTCTCGACTGTCACATCTACATGGGAGGTCCAGGATAGGTTGAAGGTTATCGTCACTCCTAGGAATTTGATGCCCTCCACCCTCTCAACTGCCTCTCCATTGATGTAGATGGAGGAGTGTTCTCCTCCATTCCTTGTGAAGTCAGTGATCAGTTTTGCTGACATTAGGAGAGAGGCCATGACACCAAGCCTTCTTTCTCCTTTCTGTATTCTGACTCACAGTTGTTTGATATCTTACATGGATTTATGCAGTTTGTGAGCAAAATAAAATGTCATTCTCCAAGTACAAACTCACCCCACAAAGTGTATGGGTGTGTCTATCATACAGTAGGATCCCCTTTAGAGTGACATTAACCCATGGTCCCAGTTAAGGCTATTCCAATGGGTACCGAACTTGGCTATCGACCTCTGCTCAGCCACTTTATCTTGTTGCCTGTCTTGAAGTCCATCTTAGAGGATGGTCACTTGAAGGTCCGAGATTGAATGTCCCGGACTGCTGAAGTGTCCCCCGACTGAGAGGAACCACTCCTATCTAATGATTGTTGTGCGGTGTCCATTCATCTATTGCCATAGCC
Organism: Chiloscyllium plagiosum; assembly: GCF_004010195.1. Lineage (NCBI taxonomy): Eukaryota > Metazoa > Chordata > Chondrichthyes > Orectolobiformes > Hemiscylliidae > Chiloscyllium > Chiloscyllium plagiosum. The sequence goes on along the minus strand of NC_057743.1, from coordinate 9,326,911 downwards.
TCTGCTTGGTCTCGCCAATGTACCATGTCTCAGGGCATCCTTGCATATGAGATAGACGATATTGGCCAAGTCATATGAGTACCTGCCGTGTACATGGTGGGAGGTGTCCCCACGTGTAATGGTGGAATCTGTGTTGACACTCTAACATATCTTGCAGTGCCTGCTGTAACAGGATTGCATGGTGTTGTCCTGAAGGCTGGGCAGTTTGCTGTGAACAATGATCTGTTTAAGGTTTGGTGGTTGTTTGAAGGTGAGAAGTGGAGGCTTGGGAAGATCTCGGTGAGGTGCTCATCCTCATCGATAACGTGTTGCAGGCTGCGAAGAACATGGCGTAGTTTTTCGGCGCCTGGGACGTACTGGACAATGAAGGGGACCCTGTCGGTTACAGCTCATGTCTGACTCCTGAAGAGGTCATTACGGTTTCTTGCTGTGGCACATTGGAACTGGTGGTTGATGAGTTGAGCATCATATCCTGTTCTTATGAGGGCATCCTTGAGTACTTCCAAGTATCCATCATGTTCCTCTTCATCTGAACAGATCCTGTGTATACGCAGAGCTAGTCCGTGGGGGATGGCTGTTTCCCCTAGGATTGCAGTATCTAAGCTCAGATTTCCAGATCTTTTCCAGAAAGATGGATTCTTTGAGTTGGCTCTATACCTATGTTTCTCCAAACTCCAGTATTAGTTATCTGCACTAAGCAAATTCTGCTTGTGGGCTCCCTTCATTCTCAGTCTCAGCTGCATCTAAACCTAAATTTACCTGCTACTGAACCCCAAGGTTTCTGAGAATCCTATTGGTCTAAGTGTGCTACTTTAGTGCGTCTTCTTGAGGCTTTTCCTTTGTTCTTAAATAACTGGTTGGCCAGCAGCCGTAAGGTAACCATCTTTACCCACTTCTTCTGATCAACTGAGAGTAGACTGACACTGTCTCTTGAATGGCTGCTAAATCACCCTTAAATACTTCCATGTGACCTATTAATAAGTTCCAAAAAAGCTCCATACTTGTTCTTAGGCATGGTCAAATTACCTACCAGCAGTGGACCACTCTGCCCCTTGATTGTGATAATAGTCACAGGTTTCTGTCTTCCACAGCATAAATGGTTAAAAAATGGGACTTATCATGCAAATAACTATTACTCCACCAAGTTAGGTTTTTTGAATAACTCTACCTTTGATTCAGCACCACTTCATTCCCTTTAATATCTTGCTTCTACATAAACTCAATTAAAAATAGAAGATATGTACCCAGATGATTTCCTTTACAGAACTAATTGTTTTTCCTGCACTTGCTATCAGCTGATTACAGTTCTTCAGCAAGAAATGAATTAGAATGCACTGATATGTCTTCTAATTAGTTGTACTGAAATGACTAAACTCGCTCAAAAGTCCAGTGTACTTAAAAAAAAAACTTTAACTTTTCTGCTTAACAAGCAATTGCTCCAAGTTAATAAAACTAGGAATTAATGGCAGGATAGCGTTTGCAGAGCTTGGGCAATCTGATAAATTCTTAGCTCATAAAGCCACAATTCTGTACCCTGTGCCCATTCTGCTGCCTATCCCCTCTCAATAAAATATAACAAAGGAGGTTTTCTGTTTCGATTGGAACCTATCACAGGGTTGGTAAACAGTTTGAAGCTGCTTCATAAACCGAAACTGATTGAAAACCATAGTTTCCTCCACTTGCGCAAGGCATGCCTTTAAACTTTCAGATTGTCATTTGATTCATGGGCACCTAACGTTAATTGGAAGAGACTATTTGTATTTTTATTATTAATGTTACCCTGCTTCAGGGAGACACAGTAGTTGATCAGGTCTCGGAAAGGCAGCCAACATCATCAAAGACCTCTCCCATCCCGGTTTTACTCTTGTCCAACCTCTTCCATTGGACAGAAAGATGCAAAAGCTTAAACACATGTACCAACAGATTCCAGAACAGCTTCTTCCCCGCTGTTATTAGACTTCTGAGTGGACCTCTCAAGTTTCCAATTTAATGTTGATCTCAATCTTTGTGCACCTTCTCTGCAGTTGTAACATTGTATCCCTCGCTCTGTTCTATTACCCTAACGCACTTTGTATGGTATGATCTGCCCGTCGTGCATGCAAAACAAAACCTGTCACTGTATCAAGGGGTGTGTGTGACAATAATACATCAAATCAAATCAAGGCCAACCTCATTATACTACTGGCTAACAACTCACAACAGTATGAAAGTGTAAGGGGAGGGTTCAGATGAGAGAAGGGGCGCTATGGAAAGTAAGAGGTCCATGGTCAATGCTCCTCGGCTACTTATTCACCACACCTGATCGCAGGACGAGGCTGAAGTTGGAGTTGAGAAGGCGCATCAGGAAGGAACATGTCACCATTTTGGATGGTTTCAACAATGCCACTCACCACACTGTAGGGATTCTATAATCCATGTGATTCTATGAACTTTTAACTCGGACACGTACTGAACATTCCACACCATTGTACTACTGTTTGCCTTTGGATGTGAAAGCCTTCACACTACCAGTAAAACTTTAACCTACATCCATCCAAGAGAAATACTGGACAGTCAAAACTATCAGAATCAGATTCACTTTAATCGGAAAACCATTCACACTGCATCTAATAATCAGCTCCAAAAGGAGGAACACAGCTCAGCAATCAAACCCAGATTGATCAGGAGATGGGGGGACCAACTGTTGGTATAACTGGGGTGCTCTGATCTCTAAGCGAGGTTCAGTTCAGCGAAAGTTTCAGTGGAGAGAATCAGCCACAGCCAGTTGCAGTGAGTCACAGACTGTAACCATCATAGACTCTGGAAAAGAAAGAGAGCAAACCATCTTCTCATCCAGGAACTCCTCCACACGCCGATGAGCAGCGACCAGAAAGCTGAGATACCAATCGGGGAAATGCTAGCGACACCCACCACTGTCCAAACCCACTTCAGGGGTGAACATAAGGTCATCGAGATCCTTTGCCTGTTAGATAGGGGAGGAAGGGTGGACTTCAGGCCTGATGGTGCAGGGCACCCATGGGAGAGGGCAACAGGATAGGACCCCAGGATTAGCGTTACCTCTCTCTCTCTTCCCTTTCCCCTGTCACCCAGTAGTTAACAGCTCTCTGTAATTCAAACCCTACTGGACCAAGTCAGGGCTGCAAGGGTTAACTGGAGTGCTAGGTAGCTGTCAGATAAATCTCACATCACCTGGTCCAGAAAATTGGGGTATTTGAAATATTCATTTTCTTTTTCAGTTATTGTACATCTAACCTCCACTATTCCATTTTCATCCATATGTCTATCCAATGACCATTTAAATGCCCTTAAAGTTGGCGAGTCAACATCTTGCCTGCAATTAAACATCTGTGATGCCAATCACTACCAGCTTGTGGTTGGGGTAGTTGCTGTAACCATCCTCTATCCTTGATTGGATCTAAAGATCTTTATGATTTACAGTGTCAAAAATCACGTGACACCAGGTTATAGGCCAGCAAGTTTATTGGAAATCACAAGCTTTCAGAGCGCTGCTCCTTCCCCAGGTGTGAACGCTCCCTAACACCCTGATGAGGGAGCAGCACTCTGACAGCTTGTGTTTTCAAATAAACCTCTTGGACTACAACCTAATGTCATGTGATTTTTGACCATGTCCAACCCAGTCCAATACCAGCACTTCCACATTGTGATTTGCAGTCACACAGAACAACCACCAATGAGAATAACAAGCCGTTGCTATTGTATAAAGCAAGATATCGTTTACTGCAATCACAAGCTACATTGCTGAGTTAGACATTATCACAGAGAGTATGAGAAGACCTAAGGCAACAGTCCTCTTCAAAATCCTGAGCTATTTTTCCACTCTCCGCCCATGTGCAGATGAACATAATCAGATTGGGTGGAGCTTAATACAGTCCCCGACATTAATCTTTGGCCAGGTGAATGAATAACTGCAGTCTGAGTGCAGCTCCCTTATAAGAGGAAGCAGGTCAATTTCTTAAAACCTGGTTTAGTTGGTTTTGTGCTTAGCACTAGTCTACACACCAAGGTTTATGAGCGACCTGTTTTAGACTCAGGTGAATCATGCACCATAACCCCCACGTTTGTTAACAAACCCAACATTTTTGTTCAACCCATAAGCGGTTTTTGTATTAAATTATCTACAAGCATCTGTCTTTATCTTTTGTCTCAGTGACTGGTTATCTGAGATACAATGTCAATGCCTCTAGCTTTTTAAATTCAGTTTCCACACTGACCTCTGCATGGCCACGCATTCACTTGCTTTAAGCATGAGTTATTTTGTATTCTGATCAATTCAAAACAAGAGGACAATTTGCAAATACTGCCTGGTGCATACTATCAGATCATCAACAAATGAAGCTGTTGGCCTCAGTGTTAGGTAGACGGGGTGTAACTTGTTATATTTCTTGAAGAAAGCAGCCTGGCTCCAACTTACAGGAGAAATGGATCACACTTCAAGTGCGGATATGTCCAATTGAATTTCACCCCCGACAGGTTAGATAATGCACTTCATTGCTAATACGCCTTTCGCCTGTTCACATTGACAGTCCACCCACTTCAAACCCCATTCACTGAGATACCACACGCCATCCAATTGCATCCCTCCAACTGAGAAAGAAGCTCCAGAGAATCTGACAGGTTTCAATTTTCTCCAGGAAATGACACCTTTGAATAATGTTGCCTTCTCTTCCCATTATATATTCGCATCGGGCAGAAAGGTTGAAAGAAGGAGTTTTGCAAATCCTTTATTCTCCTTTGAAATTGTTGAATAACTGTTCACTTTTGTCACTGAGAGAGCCTGCATAGGCAACTAAACAATATAACATCAGGGACACAACATGTTACAAAACAAACTTTCATTATAATAAGGTTTGTTTACAACAAACACACACATAGTTAGGAGAAACGACAGGGTTTTCTGAATAATTTAATACCAGTCTTCTAGTTCTTTGCCTTAATCAAAAAAAATACAATAACCTCACTGGAACTGCCAAGTCAAGACACCTCTTCATAAGCCTCTTTAAGCAGAACTGCACCATCCTAGTTTCATCCCAGAACTGATGACGGATCACCATTTTCCTCCTTCCCTCACTCTTTCCCAATCACACTGGATGCTTGTGCTTGTACTGAATAGCTGCCATCACTCTGACAAACAAGTCTTCTCTCTTATTCACACACTCTGCTTCTTGGTCCCATGGAGAGGTAGGAAATTAGGAGCAGCAGGCCATTCAGCCCATTGACCTTGCTTCACCATTCAACACCATTGTGGCTCATCCTCTATCTCAATGCACTGAGCTCCCCTATCAACATGCTCACTCTGCTGAGCCGATCTACATAGTTTCAAAGGCGTTCAGGGTCGAGCCTTGATGTGGAGGAGCCGGCGGTGGAGCAGTGCTCCGAAAACTAGTTGTTCCAAATAAACCTTTTGGACTCTAACCTGGTGTTGTGTGGTTTCTATCTTAGGGCAGAGCCTCACACACTCTGCTTGCAGGAGGAGCTGCGAAGTAGACAGACGGAAGAATGCAAGGAGGTCCAGCTGCAATCTAACCTGGGGGGTAGTGGAGAAAGCATCCATTGGATTTGGGAGCAAAGAGAAAGCAAGAAACATCACACACGGTGAGGCTGAAATTCACGCACACACATACAGACACACACACATGCAGGCGCGAACCCATGCACGTGAGCAAACACACATGTGCACACACATGCACAAGCACACATACACAAACAAACACACGCGCATGCGCGAACTCATGCACACACGCATACACACAAGCATGCATACATACACACACACGCGCGAACTCATGCATGCACGCGCACACACACGAACAAACACACACGCACGCGCGAACTCATGCACGCATGCACACACACGCACACATGAACAAACACGCGCGCGCACACACATACTCACACTCACACACACAGACACATGCACGCGCGAACATTTGCATGCGCACATACACGTATATACACACACACACACACACACACACACACAGCGTGGGCTCAATTCCTGAGGGTGGAAGGCAATGGAAATCTATCACTACCAAACTGCCACCGCCTCAGCTGGATGTAGTGTCAGCAGCCAACATGCCAAAGAACTGGCTTCAGGAAGAAGCAGGCATGACATCACTGGAGAGACATCCTTGCTTGCCTTCCCATAGTGCCTTGGGACTTCTCACATTTATTCATCGAGTTGAGCACGATGGATACGGCATTGGATTAATGCTGAACCTGACAGGCAGCATCTGTAATTGAGGAGCACTGTACTGCACTTCCTGGATTATGTGGTGCAGTCTTTAAAGTAGAAACCATGAAGTTCAGGCAAGAGGAGTCCATTGATCCAATGGTCTAATTGCATTGATACTGACAATCCACAGGAAAATGAGTAACTGCTGCACACTCCAGAGCCTTTATCTTTGTTACTGATAAATATCAGCAAAACAATGATTTAAACTGCAATTTTCCAGAGTAGATATCCCCAGTTACAGAACAATTCTATGAAATACCTTTGCATTTGAACAGAACTGCCAAACTGCTGTGGATGTTTCTAGGTTACCATTTTGAAGAAGATCATTTCGGCATAAAACTGTTACAAGATATGTTCTATGTGTCTGTGTGTAAATGTGCACCTTCATAAAGAGTCAATGTGGTGACTGTAATGAAGACAAACATGTGGACCTCATAGAATATGAGTTCCCTGATTGGACCAGATTAATAGACCCAATCAGGGAGCCCAGGCTGACAGATATAAACAGGAGTTTCAGGAGTGCTAGTCACTCTAGGAGCCAGCTCTGTGCTAGCTGGGTCAGTTAGGCAAAATTGACGTCTGCAGATGCTGGAGATCAGAGTTGAGAGTGTGTTGCTGGAAAAGCACAGCAGGTGCTAGTCACTCTAGGAGCCAGCTCTGTGCTAGCTGGGTCAGTTAGGCAAAAGTGACGTCTGCAGATGCTGGAGATCAGAGTTGAGAGTGTGTTGCTGGAAAAGTACAGCAGGCCAGGCAGCATCCGAGGAGCAGGAGAATCGACATTTCGGGCATAAGACTTTCATCAGGATGAAGCTTGTGGCCTGAGGGGGCTGAGAGATAAATGGGAGGGGGGTGGGGCTGGGGGAAGGTAGCTGGGAATGTGATATGCAGATGAAGGTGGGGTGGGGAAGGTGAGAGGTTGGAGAGGAGAGTGTAACAATACTTGAGAAGGAAGATAGACAGGTAGGGCAGTGCCAAGTTGGAATGTTAGAACGTACTTCCACACACATCATCTACTGTGTCCGTTGCTCCCGTTTTGGTCGTCTCTACTTTGGAGAGACAGGACACCAACTTGCGGAATATTTCAGGGAACATCTCTGGGACACCCATACTGGCCAACCCCACCGCCCTGTGGCCAACCACTTCAACTCCCCCTCCCATTCCACCAAGGACATGCAAGTCCTGGGCCTCGTCCACCACCAGACCCTACCTACCTGATACCTGGAGGAAGAATGCCTCATCTTCTGCCTTGGGACCCTCCAATCACACAGGATCAATGTGGATTTCACCAGTTTCCTCATTTCCCTTCTCTCCACTTTATCCCAGTTCCAATCTTCCAACTCGGTACCGCCCTCATGACCTGTCCTACCTGTCAATCTTCCTTCCCACCTATCCGCTCCACCCTCCTCTCCGACCTATCAGCATCACCCCCCACTTTCATCTACCTAGCGCATTGGCTGCTACCTTCCCCCCCAGCCCCACCCCCTTCTCATTTATCTCTCAGTTCTCTTGGGCCACAAGCCTCATTTCTGATGAAGGGCTTATGCCTGAAACATCGATTCCGCTGCTCCTCGGATGCTGCCTGACCTGCTGTGCTTTTCCAGCACCACATTCTTCTATTAGCAGGGCCAGTGTCATGTAAATAAAGGGTGGCTTGCTGAGGGGATACCAGCCTTTGTTGAGTTATTTTAGTTAACATCTTGCTTTTGTTACTGTGACTAATGAACTGTCATTGACACAAAGCGAACAGCCCAGGTTGAATTAGCAGAGATGAAGAGATTTTGATGTTAATAAAAGGAGGACATGGTGATGGAGATGAGGGGAAGTGGGATGCTGAAGAGGAGAGGGAGGTGGGATGTGAAGACAAAGGAAATGATTTCCATTGGGATTACGATGTATAGGTCATAATGAAGATGAAATGAAGAAGGGATGTTAGCAATGAGGGGAAAGAAGGTGAGAGGGAGAGCGAGAGGTAAGTTATGTTAACAATGATATCGGAAGTTGAAGTGGCTCTTTGTTTCCAGTATGATTAAAAATCAGGAAGAAATTTTAGAAATCGTCTCTCAGAGGATTGATAAAATGGATGGACATCGTAACAGGGACAATAGCGCAGTTTGTGCAATTTCGACAATGTGTACATTATTTCCTGTTTGTTACAATGCAACTTCACCAAGTGACTAATAAAGTTAGCTCCTAATTAATTCGCTTTGAAATAATGATCCAGCCACACTTGAGAGAATATCTAGGTTACCTCAGAATATGAAGCATCACTACAGCAAGGGTCAAAGCTTGGGTCAACTATCTCATTACATACATTAAAACTACAAATAAGGATTCAACTGAGAGTTAAGCCATTACAAGTCATAATTAAACATGCCAATCTGTCAGCATTCACTATATTCAATATTATTTTTAATGTTGTTCATACACATATTGAAGTTGACTCAGGACAACATGCTGCAAATATCCCAGATGTAACAATCTCTGCTATCCGTGTACGTCAATAATTTGTCTTGTCTTTAACATGCTATTTTCTATAATCTTCAACGCTCTTCTTTAGTGGTCATCCTACCCTCGTGGGCATCACCATTGCCTGACCACAACCTGTACACTCACCTTTGACCCAAGAGCCACTGTGACTCTGTTTAATAGCCCTGCTCCCAAGGTTCAAAAACCAACGAGAAGTGATGATTTTGGTCAGTTGACAAGAGGAAGTCGAACCATCATTGATCTGAATCTCTCACCATCAACTCTCTTGGGTGGCCCGATGGCACTGTTGCCTCACAGCGCCGTGGACCCAGCTTTGTTTCCACCTTTGGGTGGCTGTGTGAATCAACATCACCACCTCCCACCTACATCTACTTAGCGCCTTCCCAGCTACCTTCCTCAACCCCACCCCACCCTCCTATTCATCTCTCAGCCCCCTTCCTCAATACCTCCCCCCACCCCCACGTGCCTGATTAATGGTTTTTGCATGAAACATTGACTCTCCTGCACCTCGGACGCTGCCTGACCTGCTGTGCTTTTCCAGCACCACACTTTTCGACTCTGATCTCCAGTATCTGCAGTCCTCACGTTCCCCTGACTGCCTGTGTGGAGTCTGTACATTCTCCCCAAGTCTGCATGGGTTTCCTCTGGGCGCTCCATTTCCTCCTACATGTGGAACATTTCAGGGAACATCTCTGGCACCAAACAACCCCACCACCAAACAACCCCACCACCCTGTAGCCGACCACTTCATCTCCCCCTCCCACTTTGCCAAGGACAGGCAAGTCCTGGGCCTCCTCCACCGCCAAACCCTAGCCACCTCATGCCTAGAGGAAGAACACCTCATTTTCTGCCTTGGGACCCTCCAACCACATGGCATCAATGTCAACTTCACCAGCTTACTCATCTCTCCTCCCTCCACCTTGTCCCAGATCCAACCCTCCAACTCGGCACTGCCCTCTTAAACGGTCCTACCTGTCCATCTTCCTTCCCACCTATCCACTCCACCATACCCTCCTACCTATCACCATCACCCCCCACCTTCATCTACCTATCATCCTCCCAGTTAAATCACCCACAGTCCCCAACCCACCCTCACCCTCCTATTTATCACTCAGCCCACTTTACCCACCCACCTCCCCCCCCCAACATTCCTGATGAAGGGCTTATGCCCAAAACATCAATTCTCCTGCTCCTCGGATGCTGCCTGATCTGCTGTGCTTTTCTAGCACCACTCTCTCGACTCTGATCTCCAGCATCTGCAGTCCTCACTTTCTCCTAGTCATGATGAATGCAGGGTTACAGGATAAAGTGATGGGGGGGTGTATCTGGGTGAGATGTTCTTCAGAGGGTCACTGTAGATGAGGTAGGCCAAATGGTCTGCTTCCAAAGTGTAGGGATTCTATGATCTATGACCAATATAGCCCAATGAATTGTTTCTGCGTTGCATATTCTACGTGCAGGAAATCAGCTTGACTAGCCAAGGATCAGAGCCTGAATGTTGTCCTCATTCTGCAAACCAGTGCCACCTGCTATGAAGACGCATTTATCCAAATAGGTGCAGAGTCAATTCTTACCCATTGACTGAAATACACACCACTTGGCTGCAGTGAGTACAGGAGAGAAACTGCAGAGAGTTGTGAAAGGTGTCCAGTCCAGCATGCAAACCAACCTGCCATCCGTGGACTCCTTCTATACTTCTCGTTGCCACAGAAAGGCAGCCAACATCATCAAAGAGGAGAAAGTGAGGGCTGCAGATGCTGGAGATCAGAGCTGAAAATGTGTTGCTGGAAAGCACAGCAGGTCAGGCAGCATCCAAGGAACAGGAGAATCGACGTTTCGGGCATAAGCCCTTCTTCAGGATTCCTGAAGAAGGGCTCATGCCCGAAACGTCGATTCTCCTGTTCCCTGGATGCTGCCTGACCTGCTGCGCTTTTCCAGCAACACATTTTCAGCAACATCATCAAAGACCCCTCCCACCCCGCTTCGACTCTCTATTAACCTCTTCCATCAGGCAGAAGCTTAAACACATGTTACGATAAGTTCAAGAATAGCCACTTCCCCGCTGTTATTAGATTGATGAATGGATTTCACGAATTTCAAATCTAATGTCGATCTTGCTTTTGTGCAACTTTTGGGTGGCTGTAACCCTAAATGTATTGCTCTGTTCAAATAGACTGTGATTTATTTGCCCTAGTTTGTAATGATCTGCCTGTACTACATGCAAAACAAAAATTTTCACTGTACTAAGATACATATGATGACAATAAATCAAATCAGATCAAAAAGACACATTGCTGCAATTTGCCAAGAATTCTTCAGTAGCCCCTCACAAAAATTCATCCTGTACCACTTCGAATGACTACAGCAACACCTCCAGTGTTCACAGCCAAATCACACATTAATTTCACAGGGACTCATATACTCATAGAGCATGGAAACAGACCCTTGGGCCCAACTTGTCCATGCCGACCAGATATCCTAATCTAATGTAGTCCCGTTTGCTATCCTTGGTCCATATCCCTCTAAACCCTTCCTATTCATGTACACATCCAGCTGTCTTTTACATGTTGTAATTATACCAGCCTCCATCACTTCCTCTGGCAGCTCATTCCATATACACACCACCCTCTGAGTGAAAATGTTGCCCCTTAGGTCCCTTTTAAATCTTTCCCCTCTCACCCTAAACCTATGCCCTCTAGTTCTGGACCCCACCACCCCAGAGAAAAGACCTTGTCTATTTACCCTATCAATGTCCCTCATGATTTTATAAACCTCTGTAAGGTCATCCATCAGCCTCCAACACTCCAGGGAAAGATAGTCCCAGCCTATTCAGCCTCTCCCTTCGCCCAAACCCTCCAAACCTGGCAACATCCTTGTAAATCTTTTCTGAACCCTTTCAAGTTTCACAACATCCTTCCTATAGGAGGGAGACCAGATTGCACACAATATTCCAACAGTGGCCTAACCAATGTCCTGTACAGATGCAATATGGCTTCCCAATCCGAAACTCAATGCTCTGACCAATCACAGATTCTTCATCAGTTCAGAACACTAGAGCTAACATTATGGGGGCATCTTCACAACATGGACTTCAGTCATTCATCAAGATAAAGACACACACTCAATTACCAATTAGGGACAGAAACCTAATGCCAATGAGTCCACATTCAGAGAATTCAATTTTAAATCAATTGTAATGAGTAAATACCACTGACATATAAAAACATTAAAGGTACCATGAGTATTCCTCAATATCTGTTGACTGAAGTAAGAAGAAAAAGAATCAATGACCCCAAAAAACTTTGGAAATCCATTTGGAATATAACTTGCTGAATATAAACTGTTGTCTCCTCTGAGCCTTGGAGTTTTGTTTAAACCACAAAGGTTTGTGAGCTGAATTATATGACTTTGTATCAAGGACTAATGTAATGTACTCGAATTAATGCTCATATATCAAGTCTACAATGATACTGGAAAATCTGGTCATAGAGGACCACCATTTAATCAAGTTTGATGGTATGACATGTTTACATGCTGCAGTTAATGACTTGAGCTGAAGATACTCAGGTGCTTTTTTATCAGTGATAAAGTTAGCTTTTCATGGTCTATCCTCAGGGAATGTCACACAGAGATGCAAGGAAACACAAGGCTCCCAGACACTCAGCCTTCATTTGGGATGTGAATGACTTGCACTGGTTCAAGATATGTCACTTTGCTGAGGGCCAGTAAAGGGGGTGATCTCAGGAGACTGGCCAAAGGTATTATATATTCTTCAACTTCCTCAAGCAGATGGTGCGTTTGTTTTCGAAACTGGTTGCGACTGGATTGGTTTGAGCCAGAATTTAACACAAGTGACAGCAGGTTTCAAAAGCTCAGCTATTTCTGGCTGAGTGGCCAGGAAAATGAAATCCCTCCAGGGAGAACTCTTTTCTTTTAAAAACATGAAGTCTGTGTTCACAGAGGTGAGGAGCAGTTTTGTTATCAAGCAATCTCAGCAAAGACTGGTCAAATGCTGAAGAAATCTCCACTTCTTCAATGTGACCAGTGTATTCCAGCCTTAAACTCAGAAGAAAAATCAGCTCCAACTGCAACTTATATTTATTGTCATGACATGGAGGTGCCGGTGTTGGACTGAGGTGGACAAAGTCAGGAGCACAGCAGGTCAGGCAGCTTCCGAGGAGCAGGAAAATCAGCAGGTCAGGCAGCTTCCGAGGAGCAGGAAAATCAGGAATGAAGGGCTTTTGCCCGAAATGTCAATTCTCCTGCTCCTCAAATGCTGCCTGACCTGCTGTGCTTTTCCAGCACCACTCTAATCTTGACTCTAATCTACAGCATCTGCAGTATCCACTTCTGCCTGGACAACGTCAGAGGTCACATGACACCAGGTTAAAATCCAACAGGTTTTTGTTGGAATCACAAGTTTTCGGAGCGCTGCTCCTTCATCAGGTGGATGAAAGCCTGTGATTTCAACTAAACCTGTTGGACTATAACCTGGTACTGTGTGACGTCTGACTGTATTTATTCTCAAATAATTAAATACCTCCAAGGCATGTCAGAGGAGAATTATAAGGTTCAAACTGCAACGTAATCAACTGCCAGCATACATAAGGTGGAATTTGGACAGATATGGACCAAAGGTTTAGTCAAAGAGCTGGGTTTTGAAGTGTGCCTTAAAGGGAAAAACAGAGGATGAAGGTCAAGAGTCAGACAGGTTTATGGAGAGAATGCAAGAATTTAGGTCTTATGCTGTTGAAAGTGGATATTGAGCAATTAAAACTAGGTATGTTCCAGGGGCCAGAGTTTGTTAAGTGTGCACACCTTGAAGTGTTGGAGAGCTGGAAGAGATTACAGAGGTTGGGTGTGGTGGGGCCATGGAAGGATTTTGAAACAAGTGAGTTTAAAAGTCAGAAGCCAGTGTGGTCAGTGATTGCAAGGATGAGAGATGTGCAGGACTTGGTGCAATTAATGTCACAAGCAGCAGAAAGGGTGGAAGTTTGAAAGCTAAACAGGGCTGCATTGGAATAGACAAATCTAGAGCAACAAAGACAGGAGTAAACATTTCAATATCAGTTGAGCTGAAACAGGGTCTTGTTGCACAGTGCTTTGGATGAGGAATTGGTTGTTAATGAGGGCATTACCATAAGATACAGCAGCAAATGTAGACCATGGAGCCCATCAAGTCTCTTCCATCATTCAATGAGATCATGGGTAATGTGATAACCCTCACCTCCGTGTTCCTGCTTTTATCCATAACCCATGGTTCGCCTACTGATTTAAAATATCTCTGTCTCAGCCTTGAATATTTAACAACCCAACTTATGTAGCCTTCTGCAGTAAGGAATTCACTGCTTAGGGAAAAATAAAATCACCTTTGCTATAATGGGTGACACCTTACTCTGAGGTATACTCTCTGAATGTGGACACTCCCAGAAAGGGAAACAATCTCTCCAATCTCCCCTTAAGGACCTTGTATGTTTCATTTTTTAGGTCCCTTCTGTAATATGGGCATCACTAGCTGGGCCAGCATTTAATATCCATCTGTAGTTCCCCTTGAGAAGGCGGTGGTGAGCTGCTTTCTTGAACCACTGCAGGCCACCTGCTGAGGGTTGACCCACAATGCCCTTGAGGGAGAGACTAGAGAAGGGTTGGCTGAGTTGTGGAAGAATGTTATTCTGGAGAAGTCTTAGTGCAGTACCATCACATCCCCAACCTCCTTCAACTCTCCAAAATCCTTGAACATTGTCACCTCCCAATTGTGCCCATCCACTATTTAAATCTCTCCAATCAGGTTTCCATTTATGCCCCACCACTGGAACATCTCTTACCAAAGTTACAGCTGATAGTTGTTATGCTGGGATGAAGAAGGGGAATTAACTCATTGCTTTTTAATACACTCTCTCAGGCAGCCACAACAAGTATATTTTTAATTTCTCTTTTGCACACAGTTATTATACTTAAAATAAAGTATGGTTCATCAGAAAATGAAAAAGCGTATTACCATGGTAGGTTTCAGTGACAAAAAGAGGAATTTTATTAACTATAGACCCCAACAAAAAGTAATAAAAACTCAACATCAAAAACACATACACATGTATGCCCACTCATATGCACACACAACACAACTTATATTCTAACATCCATGATTAACATGACATAAAATAGGTCACAGACAACCAATGGTCAAATATCCCACAGAGCCCATCAAAAAGCAAATGCAGTCAAGACAGATCCTGTGATGTTCTCAGATAACAGTGCCACTGAGAGTCACCAATTCCCATCTGAGCCTTGTCTGCTTCATAAGGAATTCCGATGCTTTATTTATGAACATGGGCAGCGCAGTGACTCAGTGACAAGTACTGCTGCCTCACAGTGCCAGGGAGCTGGGTTCGATCCCAGGCTCAGATGACTGTCTGTGTGAGCTTGCGCATTCTCCCTGTGTCTGCGTGGTTGCTTGTGGGTGCTCGGTTTCCTACCATAGATCAAAGGAGTGCAGGTTAGGTGGTTGAGCCATGGGAGATGTAGGATGACAAGGGTAGGGTAGTGGTGTGAGTCTGGGAGAGATGTTCTTCAGAAGGTCGGTAGGGTTGCTGTGAATCTAGCTCTGAAACCTCCTAAAAAGCCCATCTGTAATGGACTGCCTCAATGCCTGCTCACATCCGGGTAATTCAATCTCTTTCCCTGGGATTGCATTATACTAGCTTCCTGAGACTGTATGCCAGCATCTACTCTCAGATTCCCAGATCGTTTTTCCAGAAAGGTGGATTTATTAAGCTAGCTGCACACCCAAGTGGCACAGTGGTTAGCACTGCTGACTCACAGCGCCAGACACCTGGGTTCAATTCCCACCTCAGGCGACTGACTGTGTGGAGTTTGCACATTCTCCCCGTGTCTGCGTGGGTTTTCTCCGGGTGCTCCGGTTTCCTCCCACAGTCCAAAGATGTGCAGGTCAGGTGAATTGGCCGTGCTAAATTGCCCATGGTGTTAGGTGAAGGGGTAAATTGTAGGGAAATGGGTCTGGGTGGGTTGCTCTTCAGAGGGTTGGTGTGGACTTGTTGGGCCGAAGGGCCTGTTTCTACACTGTAAGTAATCTAATCTAATCTAATCATTATTCGGCTGCACCAAGCAAATGCTACTTGTGGGCTTCCTTCATTCCCAATCTCAGCAGCAGCCAAACCCAAATTTTACCTGCTACAACATCACAAATTTCTGAGAGCCCTATTGGTCTCAGCCTGCTACAGTCGCACCTCTTCCGGAGTCTCTTCTATTATTCCTAACCATCTGATTGGCCACCAGTCCTAAGATAACCTTCTTCTGACTAACAGACTTGGGGGCTGGAGCATTTTTTCTTGCTTTAAATGAGGCAAAATTTGAGAATACAAGGAAACAACAGAAATATAAGGAAACAAAACCACCAGACACTATAGTTTTGAACAAACAAAATCAAATTTACTGTATGGAGTTAGAAAACTAAAATTTATTCCACACACACCATAAGTTAATAAAAGTGATGCAGACAAAGGGAAAAATACTACATAGCTTAAAAGTCCTTGGAGTTGTGGTTCTGTTTGCTGAGCAGGGAATTTGTGTTGCAGACGTTTCGTCCCCTGTCTAGGTGACATCCTCAGTGCTTGGGAGCCTCCTGTGAAGCGCTTCTGTGATGTTTCCTCCGGCATTTATAGCGGTTTGAATCTGCCGCTTCCGGTTTATATTTAGGATAATTGGTTTCTTTGTGTGTAAAAGTTTGTGTCAGTTCTTGTTAGAAAACATTTTTGATAATTTATATATTTTATCTAATCTCAATGTAAATAATGTGAAATATCGGAAATTAATTTGTAGCTCAGATGCTCGTTGTTGTGGTTCTGTTTGCCGAGCTGGGAATTTGTGTTGCAGATGTTTCGTCCCCTGTCTAGGTGACATCTAGGTGACAGCTGGAACTGACAACCGGAAGCGGCAGATTCAAACCACTATAAATGCCGGAGGAAAGATCACAGAAGTGCTTCACAGGAGGCTCCCAAGCACTGAGGATGTCACCTAGACAGGGGACGAAACGTCTGCAACACAAATTCCCAGCTCGGCGAACAGAACCACAACAACGAGCACCCGAGCTACAAATCTTCTCCCAAACATTGAAATCCTTGGAGTCTCTGAGCTGCTCAGTTCTAAACCTGAAGCGACAATTGATTCATTATTGCTTCATATCCACAGCAGTAGCAGAATCTTCAGGTAATTTGAAATTCTCAGTGAATGGTTGTTTTCCCAAGTTACATGTTATAGATGCTATCTTCACAGAGGGTGGGAGAAAGAGCAGAGGTTGGGAGGGTGTGTGTGTGTGAGAGAGAGAGTGAGAGAGTTTCAGCTGGTTAGAGGCAGCAGTTCATAGAGTTTCAATTACCTTGTGGCCCCATCCTTTGCAGATCTAAGCTGAGCGTGGTATTTAATGTAGCATGCCTATGGTCAGCAACCTTACCATCAATGGGGGATATTTCGATGTAAAGATTAACCATTTAATGGCTTCAGCTGACACCGCGTGTGTAGTTGTGATGCCACCTGCAGTGGATCTCCCAGTACAGAAATTCAGAGAATGGGCAATGGTCTGCAGGGTCTACAGTCTCAGGCCCAGGTATTCCTTATGTTCCACTCATAGAGAAAATGACCCTGTTCCATCCCCAAGTAGCCGAGGGTTGTCAGAGAGTCGTAGATTCAGTGGTTCAGTGGCTAGCACTGCTGCCTCATAGCATCAGGAACCTGGATTCAATTCCACCCTCAGGCTGTGGACCTTTGCACATCCTCCCGTACCTGTGTGGTTCCCCTCGGGGTGCTCAGGTTTCCTTCCATAGTCCAAAGATGTGCAGGTTCGGGTGGATTGGCCATGCTAAGTTCCCCATTGTGTCCATGGATGTGCAGGCTGGGTGGGTTAACCATGGGAACTGCAGGATTACAGGAATAAGGTAGGGTCTGGGTGCGATGCTTTTCAGAGGGTCAGTGTGGACTCAATAGGCTGAATGTTTTGCTTTCAAACTGTAGGAATTCCATGAGGTGTACAGCATGGAAGCAGATCCTTCAGTCCAACTTGTCCATGCCAACTAGACATCCGAAATTGATCTGAAAAATGTGTTGCTGGAAAAGCGCAGCAGGTCAGGCAGCATCCAAGGAACAGGAGAATTGAGGTTTCGGGCATAAGCCCTTCTTCAGGAAATTGTTTTACCTGCAGTCCCATTTGCTAGCATTTGACCCACATCCCTCTAAACCCCTCCTACTCATGTACCCATCCAGATGCCTTTTAAATGCTGTAATTGTACCCACCTGCACCATGTCTTCTAGCAGCTCACTCCATAAATGCACCACGCCCTATGTGAAAAAAATGCTCTTTAAGGTTTCTTTTAAGTCTTTCTCCTCTCACCTTAAACCTATGCCCTCTAGTTTTGAACTCTCCCACCGTGGGGAAAAGACCTTGGCTATTTACCCTATCATGCCCCTCATGATTTTATAAACCTATATTAAGGTCACCCCTCAGCCTCTGATGTTCCAGTGAAAAGAGCCCATTTGAAATTAGGATTTATCACATGGTGTCACAACTCAGACCCAATCATCACATGGACTGTTTTCAGCACAGCCAAACCATTCTCACCCAGGTATGGTCCCGTTCAGATTTCTTCTTTCTCTTTAGCTTCTCATTAACTATTCCTTTGTCCGCCTAACATTCTATATCTGGGCTCCATCTCCACCTATCATGTACTCCTTATGCCCTTTCTTCACCATATATACCATCTTTTCCTAGCTACCATTAATTCTGAAGGAAGGTCACCGGCCCCAAACCATTAACTCTCTCCCCACAGACGCTGCTAGACCTGCTGAGAATCTCCAGCAATTTCTATTTTTGTTTCTCGAAAGTGTGAAAGGGCTTCTTCTTCTGTGACAAAAGAAAAAAAAGAGTTTTTTTTATTAAATCAATAAATACGCTGATTGAACTGTCTAAAATAACCAGCATATAATTATAATCCACCAGCACACAGCTAAAATAATCAATCCATAGTTTAAATAGTCAGTTTATTAAAATAACCAGTTTATAGTTAAGATAGCCAGCCCTTTGTTAAAACAATCAAAGTATATAATCAGTGGATTAAACGGACTAGAGTATAGTTAAAATAACCAGTCCTTTGTTAAAACAATCATTGCATATAATCATTGTATTAAAATAACTGGGGTATAGTGAAAATAACCAATCCATAGCTAAAATAAACAGTTTATTAAAATAACTAGTGTTTTAAATTAATCATTGTATAATTAAAACAACCAGTGTGCAATTAAAGTGATCAGTTTAATAAATTGTTAAAATGGCCGCCATGCCTGTGTAAGAGCAACTCGCGGAAATGGCAATACAGTCAGCTCACTTGGTAGAGGCAGTTGTACATAAGTACAGGGAGGTGTTGTGCTCTATGTTCAACACAAAGCTGTGATTTTTCCCCTGATTGGTGCATTCGCCTCTCTCTGCAGCAGCTGCAGAACAGGAGCAACCTGAAGTTTGTTCAAACTCCTCACTCAGTGTCATGTAGCTGACAGAGACTGATTGCCCAGAATCCAGCTTCTTCTGGAATGAGGTGCAGGTCAGGCAGGCAGCGCAGGACAGGATGGCTACACCCTCCCTGTCTTGTGGTATCAGCATTAATCTACCGCGGCATCAGCGAAAATCTTGAAGTGAATCTGTCAAGACTGTCCACCTCTTCTGCCCCATGCACAGCAACATGTCTGAAACTCACTGAATGTCCAGACAGCAATGTGCCTCACAATTCCAATTTGCCACATTTCAAATACCTGTGCTTTGGAGAGCAGTGATTCATTCCAAACAGTTAACCTTTTCCACTCCACACTGTAATTCGCTTCACGGTACATGTACTAGGGACACTGCACATATATAAAGCCAATGCATCACTCATCATGATTTGAAACTTCTGAAGATTAAGCAGAAATGTTAACTGTCTTTTTTTTAATTCACCCATGGGACTGGCTTGCCAGCATTTATTGCCTGTCCCTAGCTGCCTTTGAATTGAATGGCTTGCTAAGCCATTCCAGAGGGCAGTTGAGAGTCAACCATATGGCTGTGGGTCTGGATCACATATA
>NC_057743.1:9272872-9306553 GCF_004010195.1 Chiloscyllium plagiosum | reverse complement strand
TTGGCCACTGAAGACGATTCACCACTGCAAATCCACAAATAGAAGTATATACAATATTGGATGAAACCGATCAAGCATTTTTGCTAAAATACAATATACCTGAGAGAATAAAATAGTGGCTATGTTGAACGTACCATCCACAAACCACGACGATTCTGCTAAATGATGTATCCAAGATTCCCTACCAAATATGATTATACGATTACTTCCTTGACCATCCAATAGTGTATATACTTCTACCAAATAAGCAGTATTCAACAAATGTATGCATGTTTGAAATGGTGAGGTCCTTGGTACCTAATCCCAGACCACAGTATATCCATTGTGACTTTTGAGCAGGCAGCTATCAGTGCTATGAGAGAATGTTTTCCTGAAGTTAGAATTAGGGGCTGTTTCTTTCATTTGGCACAAAGTATGTATAGACATATTGCTGCAGTTGGAGCAACTCGTCAATACAACAACGATCCTGATTATGCTTTAAAAGCAAAAATGATAATTGCTTTGGCTTTTATCTTTATAAATAAATAGCGCATAACTATCACAATGAACTAAAATTTCATTGTTTACTATTAATGTGAGATTTTACTGCCATTATAAAGATTTTTAAAATGTATTTCCTTTTTCTGGTTAAAGTTTGTAACTCATTTTTATATATATATTTATTTTACCTCTTTTTTTATGAATATATAGTATGTAATCGCATAAATAAAGGAGACTGAGAAGTATGAAGGAACAGGTGGGAGGGAAAACAATCAGTACATATATATATTTCCAGTGGCGAATAGTTTCCAACGGTCAAATGACCCCGGTGGAGAAACGCTGGTGGAGAACTGGCAGTGGCTAATCGGTGGCGGTGAATCAGCCGTGGTGAATCGGCAACAACCCTCGAGAATGTAGCTCAGCACTGTTATAACAGAATTTCAAGAAGATGGCTCAGCACAGTTGTGATAGAGGTTTAACAAGGTAGCTCTGCACTGTTATAACACAGGTTTGAGAAGGTGGCTCTGCACATTTCTAACAAAGGTTAGAGAAGGTAAATCAGCACTGTTTTTGCAGAGGTTAGGGTAGGTGGCTCTGCAGCGGAAAAACAGGTTCGAGATAATGGCTCAGCACTGTTATCACAGAGGTTGAAGAAGGTAACTCAGCACTGTTAAAACACAGGTCTGAGAAGGTGGCTCAGCACGGTTGTAACCGAGGTTCTAGAAGGTAGATCAGCACAGTTATAACAGGAGTTCGGGAAGGTAGTTCCGCACTGTCAAAACAGAGTTTCGAGAAGATGGCTCAGCACTGTTATCACAGAGCTTCAACAATGTGACTCAGCACTGCTATAACAGAGGTTCGAGAATGTAACTCAGTACTGTTATAACAGAGGTTCGAGAAGGTATCCAGCCCCGTTATAAGAGAGGTTTGAGAAGCTGGCTCTGCACATTTGTAACAGAGATACGAGCAGTGTTTTCACAGAGGTTAGAGTAGGGGGCTCAGCAGCGGAAAAACAGAGGTTTGAGAATATGGCTCAGCACTGCTATAACAGAGGTTCGAGAAAGTGACTTAGCAGTGTTAAAACAAACGGTCAACAAGGTGGCTCAGCACTGTTGTACAGAGGTTTAACAAGGTGGCTCAGCACTGATATAACAGAGGTGCGAGAAGGTAGATCAACTCTGTTGTATCAGAGGTTGGTCAAGGTGGCTCAGCACTGTTAAACCAGAGGTTCAAGGAGGTAGCTCAGCACTGTACCAACAAAGGTTCAGGATGGTGGCTCAGCACTGTTATAACAGGGGTTCGGGAAGGTAGCTCAGCACTGTTATACCAGAGTTTCGAGAACGAGCTCAACACTGTTGTGATAAAGGTACAACAAGGAGGCTCAGCACTGTTATAACAGGAGGTCAACAGGTTTGCTCAGAACTGCTGTAACAGAGTTTCAACAAGATGGTTCAGCACTGTTGTAAGAGAGATTTGGAAGATAGCTGCACATTGTTTTAACAGAAGTTCGTGAAGCTACCTCAGCACTGTTGTGACAACGGTTTGAGAAGGTAAATCAGCGCTGTTTTCACAGAGGTTGGAGATGGTAGCTCAGTACTGTAATAACAAAGGTTCAAGAAGGTACCTGAGCACTGTTATAACAGGGATTCAAGAAGGCGACTCAGCACGATTATAACAGAGTTTTGCGAAAGTAGCACAAAGGTTCCAGAAGGTAGAACATAGAACATAGAAGAATACAGCGCAATACAGGCCCTTCGGCCCTCGATGTTGCGCCGATCCAAGCCCACCTAAAGTACTCTAGCCCTCTATCCTCCATATGCCTATCCAATGCCCGCTTAAATGCACATAATGAGGGAGAGTCCACCACTGCTACTGGCGGGGCATTCCATGAACTCATGACTCGCTGGGTAAAGAACCTACCCCTAACATCTGTCCTATACCTACCCCCCTTAATTTAAAGCTATGCCCCCTTGTAATAGCTGACTCCATACGTGGAAAAAGAATCTCACTGTCAACCCTATCTAAACCCCTAATCATCTTGTACACCTCTATCAAGTCACCCCTAAACCTTCTTTTCTCCAATGAAAACAACCCCAAGTGCCTCAGCCTTTCCTCATAGCTCAGTATTGTTATAACAGAGGCTCATGAAGGCGGCTCAGCGCTGTTATAACAGAGGTTTGCACATGTAGCTCAACACTGTTATAACAGAGGTCCGAGAAGGTGGCTGTGCACTGTTATAAGAGAGGTTCGAGAAGGTGGCTGTGCACTGTTATAAGAGAGGGTCGAGAATGAAGCTCGGTACTGTAATAACAGAGGTTTGAGAAGGTGGCTCAGCATTGTTATAACAGAGTTTCGAGAAGATAGCTAAGTCCTTTTATAACAGAGGTTCAGGAAGGTACCTCAGCATTGTTACAACAGAGGTTCAAGATGGCAGCTCAGCACTGATACAACAGAGGTTCTAGAAGGTGACTCAATACTGTTATAAAAGAGGATCAAAAAGGTGGCTCAGCACTGTCATGACAGAGTTTTGAAAAGATGGCTCTGTGCAGTTATAATGAAGTTTCCAGAAGGTGGCTCAGCACTGTTAAACCAGAGGTTCAAGGAGGTAGTTCAGCACTGTACCAACAGAGGTTCAGGAAGTTGGCTCAGCACTGTTATAAAAGGGGTTCGGGAAGGTAGCTCAGCACAGTTGTAACAGAGATGGGAGAAGATGGCTCAGCACTGTTATTACAGAGGTTCAAGAAGGTAGTTCAACTCTGTTGTATCAAAGTTTGGTCAAGGTGGCTCAGTACTGTCATAACAAAGGTTCATGAATGTAGCTCAACACTGTTATAACTGCGGTTCGGTAAGGTACCTCAGCACCGCTATACAGAGGTTCGAGAAGGTATCTCACCACTGCTATAACAGAGGTTCGAGAAGGTATCTCACCACTGCTATAACAGAGGTTCGAGAAGGTAGCTCAGCACTGTTATACCAGAGGTTCGAGAAGGTAGCTCAGCACTGTTATACCAGAGGTTCGAGAAGGTAGCTCAGCACTGTTATTACAGAGGTTCAAGAAGGTAGTTCAACTCTGTTGTATCAAAGTTTGGTCAAGGTGGCTCAGTACTGTCATAACAAAGGTTCATGAATGTAGCTCAACACTGTTATAACTGCGGTTCGATAAGGTATCTCACCACTGCTATGACAGAGGTTCGAGAAGGTAGCTCAGCACTGTTATACCAGAGGTTCGAGAAGGTAGCTCAGCACTGTTATGACAGGGATTCGAGAAGGTGGCTGTGCACTGTTACAACAGAAGTTTGAGAATGTGGCTTAGCACTGTTATAACAGAGGTTCGAGAAGGGAGCTCAGTACTGTAATAACAGAGGTTTGAGAAGGTGGCTCAACATTGTTATAACAGAGGCTTGAGAAGATACCTAAGCCCTTTTTCACACAGGTTCAGGAAGGTAGCTCAGTATTACTATAACAGCGGTTCGAGATGGTAGTTCAGCACTGTTGTGATACAGGTTCTAGAAGGTGACTCAATATTGTTATAAAAGAGGATCAAGAAGGTGGCTCAGTACTGTCATGACAGAGTTTCGAAAAGAGGGCTCTGCACTGTTATAATGAAAGTTCCAGAAGGTGGCTCAACACTGTTATAACAGAGGTTCGAGAAGGTGACACAACACTGATATAACAGAGGTTCGAGAAAGCATCTCAGCACTGTTATAATACAGGTTCGAAATGGTGGCTCAGCACCGTTATAACAGAGGTTTGATAAGTTAATCCAGCACTGTTATAACAGAGTTTTGTGAAGGTGGCTCAGCACTGTTATAACTGAGATTGGAGAAGATGGCTCAGCACTGTTTTCACAGAGGTTGATTAAGTAGCTCCGCAGCGGAAAAACAGAGTTTCAGGAAAGTGGCGCAGCATTGTTATAACAGAGGATCGAGAAGAGAGCTCCCCACTGTTATAACTGGTGTTCGAGAAAGTACCTGAGCACTGTTATAACAGGGATTCGAGAAGGTGGCTCAGCACTGTTAGAACAGAAGTTTGAGAAGGTAGCTAAGCCCTTTTATAACACAAATTCGGGAAGGTAGCTCAGCATTGTTATAACACAGGTTCGAGATATTAGCTCAGCACTGTCGTAACAGAGTTTCCAGAAGGTAGCGCAGCACGGTTATAACAGAGGTTCACGTAGGTAGCTCAGCACTGTTATAACAGAGTTTCGTGAAGGTAATTCAGCACAGTTACAACAGAAATGAAAGAAGATGGCTCAGCACTGTTATAACAGAGGTTCATCAAGTTGGCTCAGCACTGTTGTAACAGAAGTTCGAGAATGTGGCTCAGCTTTGTTATAACAGAGGTTTGAGAAGAGAGCTCAGCACTGTTATAACAGAGGTTCATCAAGTTAGCTCAGCACTGTTATAACAGAGGTCCAAGAAGGTGGATCAGCACTGTTATAACAGAGTTTCGTAAAGGAGCTCAGCACTGTTATAACAGAGATGGCAGAAGATGGCTCAGCACTGTTATAACACAGGTCCGAGAGGGTGGCTCAGGACTGTTGTAAAAGAGGTTCACACAAGTAGCTCAGCACTGTCATAATAGGAACTCAAGAATGTAGCTCAGCACTGTTATAACAGAGTTTTGTGAAGGTAGCTCAGCACGGTTATAACGAGATGGGAGAAGATGGCTCAGCACTGTTTTAAGACAGGTCCGAGAAGGTGGCTTAGGACTGTTGTAAAAGAGGTTCGAGAAGGTGCTCAGTAGTGTTATAAGACAGGTTTGAGAAGGTGGTTCAGCAATGTTATAACAGAGGTTCAAGAAGGGGGCTCAGCACTGTTATAACAGAGGTTTGAGAGGTTAGCTCAACACTGTTATATCACAGGTTTGAGAAGATAGCTCAGCACTGTTATAACACAGGTTTGAGAAGTTAGCTCAACACTGTTATATCACAGGTTTGAGAAGTTAGCTCAGCACTGTTATATCACAGGTTTGAGAAGGTAGCTCAACACTGTTATATCACAGGTTTGAGAAGTTAGCTCAGCACTGTTATATCAAAGGTTTGAGAAGGTAGCTCAGCACTGTTACATCACAGGTTTGAGAAGTTAGCTCAGCACTGTTATAACACAGGTTTGAGAAGTTAGTTCAGCACTGTGTTATCACAGGTTTGAGAAGGTAGCTCAGCACGGTTACAACACAGGTTTGAGAGGTTAGCTCAGCACTGTTATAACACAGG
Source organism: Chiloscyllium plagiosum (assembly GCF_004010195.1). Lineage (NCBI taxonomy): Eukaryota > Metazoa > Chordata > Chondrichthyes > Orectolobiformes > Hemiscylliidae > Chiloscyllium > Chiloscyllium plagiosum. The sequence goes on along the minus strand of NC_057743.1, from coordinate 9,300,858 downwards.
TTTGTGAAGTTAGCTCAGCACTGTTACAGCACAGGTTTGAGACGTTAGCTCAGCACTGTTATATCACAGGTTTGAGAAGTTAGCTCAGCACTGTTATAACACAGGTTTGAGAATGTAGCTCAGCACTGTTATAACACAGGTTTGAGAAGGTAGCTCAGCACTGTTATATCACAGGTTTGAGAATGTAGCTCAGCACTGTTATAACACAGGTTTGAGAATGTAGCTCAGCACTGTTATATCACAGGTTTGAGAAGGTAGCTCAGCACTGTTACATCACAGGTTTGAGAAGGTAGCTCAGCACGGTTATAACACAGGTTTGAGAAGGTAGCTCAGCACTGTTATAACACAGGTTTGAGAAGTTAGCTCAGCACTGTTATAACACAGGTTTGAGAAGTTAGCTCAGCACTGTTATAACACAGGTTTGAGAAGGTAGCTCAGCACTGTTACAACACAGGTTTGAGAAGTTAGCTCAGCACTGTTATAACACAGGTTTGTGAAGTTAGCTCAGCACTGTTATAGCACAGGTTTGAGAAGTTAGCTCAGCACTGTTATAACACAGGTTTGAGAAGTTAGCTCAGCACGGTTATAACACAAGTTTGAGAAGTTAGCTCAGCAATGTTACAACACAGGTTTGAGAAGTTAGCTCAGCACTGTTATCACACAGGTTTGAGAAGGTAGCTCAGCACTGTTATAACACAGGTTTGAGAGGTTAGCTCAGCACTGTTATAACACAGGTTTGAGAAGTTAGCTCAGCATTGTTATCACACAGGTTTGAGAAGTTAGTTCAGCACTGTTATAACACAGGTTTGAGAAGGTAGCTCAGCACTGTTATATCACAGGTTTGAGATGTTAGCTCAGCACTGTTATAACACAGGTTTGAGAAGTTAGTTCAGCACTGTGTTATCACAGGTGTGAGAAGTTAGCTCAGCACTGTTATAACAGGAGTGCGAGAATGTGACTCAGCACTCTTACAACAGAGATTCAAAAAGTGGCTCAGCACAGTTAAAACAGAGTTTCGAGAAGTGAGCTCAGCACTGTTAAAACAGAGGTTACAGAAGGTAGCTCAGAACTATTATAACAGAGGTTCGTGAAGGTGGCTCAGCACTGTTATAACAGAGATGGGAAAAGTTGGCTCAGCACTGTTATATCACAGGTTTGAGAAGTTAGCTCAGCACTGTTATATCACAGGTTTGAGAAATTAGCTCAGCACTGTTACATCACAGGTTTGAGAAGTTAGATCCGCACTGTTATAAGACAGGTTTGAGAAGTTAGCTCAGCACTGTTATATCACAAGTTTGAGAAGGTAGCTCAGCACTGTTATAACACAGGTTTGAGAACTCAGCACTGTTATAACACAGGTTTGAGAAGTTAGTTCAGCACTGTTACAACACAGGTTTGAGAAGTTAGCTCAGCACTGTTATAACACAGGTTTGAGAAGTTAGCTCAGCACTGTTATATCCCAGGTTTGAGAAATTAGCTCAGCACTGTTACAACACAGGTTTGAGAAGTTAGATCCGCACTGTTATAAGACAGGTTTGAGAAGTTAGCTCAGCACTGTTATATCACAAGTTTGAGAAGGTAGCTCAGCACTGTTATAACACAGGTTTGAGAACTCAGCACTGTTATAACACAGGTTTGAGAAGTTAGTTCAGCACTGTTACAACACACGTTTGAGAAGTTAGCTCAGCACTGTTATATCACAGGTTTGAGAAATTAGCTCAGCACTGTTACAACACAGGTTTGAGAAGTTAGATCCGCACCGTTATAAGACAGGTTTGAGAAGTTAGCTCAGCACTGTTATATCACAAGTTTGAGAAGGTAGCTCATTGAGAAGGTAGCACAGCACTGTTATATCACAGGTTTGAGAAGTTAGCTCAGCACTGTTATAACACAGGTTTGAGAAGTTAGCTCAGCACTGTTATAACACAGGTTTGAGAATGTAGCTCAGCACTTATAACACAGGTTTGAGAAGGTAGCTCAGCACTGTTATAACACAGGTTTGAGAAGGTAGCTCAGCACTGTTATATCACAGGTTTGAGAAGTTAGTTCAGCTTAACACAGGTTTGAGAAGTTAGCTCAGCACTGTTATAACACAGGTTTGAGAAGGTAGCTCAGCACTGTTATATCACAGGTTTGAGAGGTTTGCTCAGCACTGTTATAACACTGGTTTGAGAATGTAGCTCAGCACTATTATATCACAGGTTTGAGAAGTTAGCTCAGCACTGTTATATCACAGGTTTGAGAAGTTAGCTCAGCACTGTTATAGCACAGGTTTGAGACGTTAGCTCAGCACTGTTATAACACAGGTTTGAGAAGTTAGCTCAGCACTGTTATAACACAGGTTTGAGAAGTTAGTTCAGCACTGTTATAACACAGGTTTGAGAAGGTAGCTCAGCACTGTTATATCACAGGTTTGAGAAGTTAGCTCAGCACTGTTATAATAGGAGTACGAAAAGGTGGCTCAGCACTCTTATAACAGAGATTCGAAAAGGTGGCTCAGCAATGTTTTAACACAGGTCTGAGAAGTTGAGTCAGCATTGTTATAACAGAGGTTCGTGGGTAACTCAGCACTGTTTTCACCGAGATTCAAGAAGGTGGCTCAGTACTGTTAGATCAGAGGTTGGAGAAGGTAACCCCGCACTGGCGTAACAAAGGTTCAAAACGGTAGCACAGCACTGTTATCACAGAGGTTCGAGAAGGTGTCTCAGCAACATAAAAATAGAGGTTAAATAGAGGTTCGTGAATCTAGCACAGCTATAACAGGTTCAAGAAGGTAGCTCAGCACTGTTATAATAGAGGGTCAAGAAGGTAGCTCAGCACTGTTATAACTCATATATATATATAAAACAGGACATTCGACCTCGGACTTTTGGGTGACCATCCTCCAAGGCGGACTTCGGGACAGGCAGCAGCGAAAAGTGGCCAAGCAAAGAATGATAGCCAAGTTCTATATCCATTGGGAGGGCCTCAACCGGGACCTTGGGTTCATGTCACACTACAGGTGACTACCATTGCATTATACACACACACACACACGCACAGGCACTCCTATACACACACTTGTACACACAGACACACCTATACACAGACAGGCACACAGACTGTCACACACACCCTTACAGACACACACACTCCCACACTCACACATGCATCCTCTCACAGACTTAGACTACTTTACACTCACACATATACACTCTCTCTCACAGACACTCACAACCCCTCACCCCAGGCACACACACGCACACGCACACACACAAAACCCATATGCACACATATGCAGATACATTTGTGGGGTGAATTTGTACTTGCAGAGTTACATTGTACTTTGCTCAAAAATTGCATGAATCCACGTAAGACTCTGTTATCGCACTTTTTAGATTAGAATCAGTCTAAAGATTATGGCACAGACAGGGAACACAGGGGGCTAACACCTTCAACATCTTATATGGCTGACACCAATTAGATTAGATTAGATTACTTACAGTGTGGAAACAGGCCCTTCGGCCCAACCAGTCCACACTGACCCACCGAAGCGTATACCACCCAGACCCATACTCCTACATTTACCCCTTCACCTAACACTACGGGCAATTTAGCATGGCCAATTCACCTAACCTGCACATTTTTGGATTGTGGGAGGAAACCGGAGCACCCGGAGGAAACCCACGCAGACACGGGGAGAATGTGCAAACTCCACACAGAGAGTCGCCTGAGGCGGGAACTGAACCCGGGTCTCTGGCGCTGTGAGTCTGCAGTGCTAACCACTGTGCCATCGTGCTGCCCATTGTTACAGTTAACCAGAGAATGTAACTTTTAAAAAAAAGTTTTGTGATTTACATGTGAAAGAAGTGAAACTATCATGGTCATTCTAACAGATGAGAGACTTAACAAACAATCAAGGTATTTTTCAATGTATAATTTCAGTTACATCACACTGTAAACTTTTGCTATAAATTCTGTGTCTTACAATTGTGTCCTCCACAACCACCTGATGAAGGAGCGTCGCTCCGAAAGCTAGTGCTTCCAATTAAACCTGTTGGACTATAACCTGGTGTTGTGTGATATTTAATTTTGTAAACCCCAGCCCAACACTGGCATCTCCACATCATGACTACCTTCGATAAGGTAGCTCAGCACTGTTATAACAAACTTCGAGAAGGTACTCAGCACTTTTGTAACACAGGTTCAAGAAGGTGGCTCAGCACAGTTATAATGGAGGTTCGAGAATGTAGCTCAGCGTGTAGATCTCTGGGGTGGGAGGCCCACTCTGAAATGATTAAGGCTGGCCCCAGCATGTTATTGCTCAGGGGCATGTTGACATGGTGCCAGCGTGGTATTATCCAGTTTGGACTACGGGTAATCTGTCTCCCATGTGAAATGCACTCACTGTGGCTAATGTGCATTCCTCGTCTCTATCCTGATTTTTTATTCTGCTATTTTTGACTGAGGAATTCTTTATTTTCATTTATACTCTTTGATAATATTATTTTGTAATGTCTAGGCTAAAACTATTTTTTTTACTTCTTTTCCACTCTGCTGGTGTTTTGCCATCCCTGTTACTATCCTTTCTGTATTTAGCGCATACCTTAAGTTTACAAATTGCCCTTATTTCTCTAATCATCCTGGTGTGTTATTGCTGGCAAGTTGGTTCTCGAGTTTTAACATTTTATGTTTTTCCTCGTCTCTGTTGATCCTCATTTTAAGTAGTTTCCTCGGATCTCCAATTTCTTAATCAGAACGTAACAAGAAAATGGGAGCAGAAATTGGCCAATCAACCCCTCTAGTCTGCTCTGTCGTGCAATAAGGAACGGCGAGACATTGGTTTAGGTGGTGATACTACTACATTAACGATCCAGAAATGTTATGAGGGCATCAGTTCAACTCTCACTTATTATTCAATTAAATAAATTTGAATTTACTAAAACAAATCTGGCATATAGAGCTGGTCAAGTGGTAATCATGTAGTCACAGTCAACTGTTGTAATAACCCATCCAGTTCATTTAAGGAAGGAAATCTGCTGTCTTTACCTGTCTGGCCTACAGGTGACTCCAGACCACAGTGATGTGGGTTGACTCTAAATAGGTCTCTGGGTGAATTAGTGCTGGCCTAATGAGTGACACCCACATCCCACTAATGAATTAAGAAAACAAAATCCAAAACCTTTTGAAGAAATTGCTTCTCATCTCAGTAAATACTTTGTCCCTTACCCTGTGACTGTGTGTTGTGTTTTCGATTCACCAACCAGAGCAAAACAATCTCTCAGTATTCACCCTGTCAAATTCTTTCAAGTATTGTATGCATTGTCTCTTCTTCCTCAGGCAGCTGAGGAAATTTGGCATGACGGCGAATACCCTTGCCTACTTTTATAGGTGCGCCATTGAGAGCATTCTGTCTGGATGTATCACTACCTGGTATGGCAACTGTACCATTCAATATTGGAGACGGTTACAGAGAATTCGGCCTGGACAATCACAAAGGCCAACCTCCCATCTTTAGAATCCATCTACCAGGCCCGCTGTCAAGGAAAGGCCACCAGCATTCCTAAAGATCCATCCCACCCTGGCAATGTTTTTCTACAATCGCTACCATCAGTGAGAAGGTATAGAAGCCTGAACACACGCACCAGCCGATTTCAAAACAGTTTCTATCCTACTGTTGTTAGAATACTGAATGGACTCACAAACTCTTAACATTCACCTGTACCTGTGTCTTTGTTTTTGACACTGTTTCTCTATTATTTACTATCTATGCTACTTAACTCTGTGAACTGCCTATATTTCTCACAAGACAAAGCTTTTCACTGTGCCTCGGTACACGTGACAATTAATTCAATTCAATTCAATTCAATTCAATATAGGTCCAATTTGTTCAGGCTCTGATCATAGACACACCTATCATCTCAGAAACCAATCCAGCGCACCTTCAATGTAGTGCCTCATTATTTTTGGAGTCCAGAACTATACACAGTACTCTGGGTGTGGTCTCACCAAATATGCAACTGTACCAAGACTTCCTTATTGTCCATTTTTGACAGACAAGAGAACCAGCAGCTGTGGGGTTTGGACAAACAGGAAGATGGAGTTGCGAACACAACCAGGTCAGGCCTTACCTTTTTGAATGATGCAGAACAGGATCAAAGGGCCAAAAGGTCTACTCCTGCAATAATGGCCAACATGACATTTATCGTCTTACTTGCTTACCTATCTGTTGGCATTCTGTGTTTCTTGAATATGAGCATCCTCTCTGAGCATCATTATTTATATATTTCACACATTTTCAAACATATTCTGCTTTGCTATGCTTTTCTTACCACCTCACATTATATTCCATCTGCCCACACACGTAACCTATCTGTCTCTGCTCACAGCCTCTTTGCGTGCTCCTCACAGCTTCCCTTCCCACCTAGCTTTGTATCATTAGCAACCTTTTATACACTATCCTCACTCCATTGCCCAAGTCTTTGACATAGACTATAAAGGGCCAAGAGCGTCAAATTCTTAGGAGTGACGATAACCAACAATCTACCCTGGCCTTCCACATAGATGTGACAGTCAGGAAGGCACAACAATGCCTCTTCTTCCTCAGGACCCTCACCAGCTTTTACAGATGCACCAAATTTGCATACATTCTATCTGGGTGTGTCACAGCTTGGTCTGGCACCTGCGCTGCCCAGGACTCTAAGAAAGTGCAGAAAGTTGTGAACACAGCCCAGATTATGACACAAGCCAACCTCCAACTACACCTTTCATTGCTGCAGAAAGGCAGCCAACATCATCAAAGATCCCTCCTACCCCGATTAGACTCTCTTCCAACCTCTTCCGTCAGGCAGAAGACACCATAATCTTAAGCGCACATACCAACAGGTTCAAGAGCAGCTTCTTCCCCACTGTTATTGGATACTGAATGGACCAGTCAAGTTTCAAATCTAATGCTGATCTTGTTTTTGTGCATCTCCTGTGCAGATGTAACCTTGTATGCCTCGCTCTAGGCACCCTATGATCGGTATGTCCTTGTACTGCTTGCAAAACAAAGCTTTCACTGTACTTAGGTACACATGACAACAATAAATCAAATCAATAAATAGCTGAGACCCCAGCATTGATTCCCATGGCATTCTGTCTACCAACTTGAAAATGCGTCACTTATCCCCATCTTCTGCTTTGTATCTGTTAACCCATTCTCTGTCCATGCTAATATGTTATATATATGAGCCCTTAACTTGTTCATTAGCCTTTATATGGCATCTTTTATAATGGCTGTTGAAAGCCCAAACATATTTCATCTGCTGTTATTCCTTTATCCAGCCTAATGGGCACATCTTCAAAAAAGCTTGAAGCAATTTGTCAAAGATAACTTTTTTTTTGACTGTTTTTGTCTAATCATACTAAGATTTTCTTAATGCATTGTTAAGACTTCCCAATGATAGATTTTAGCAATTTATGGATAATTAAGGTCAGACTAAAAGGCCTGTAGTTCCCCACTTTCTTTCTTGAAAAGTGATATATATTATAATTGCAAACTCCCAATTTAATGGGACATTTCCAAAATCTAGGCAAGTTTGAACACTCCATTCCAATGCATCCACTATTTCTGCAGCTACTGAACCCAAGGTTATCAGGTCCCTCCATGTTCTCAGTTTTTATCCTTTAGAAGTTTTTGATGTTTTTTTCTGCTGATATCAATTATATTATGGATCAATTCCCGCCTCAGGCGACTGACTGTGTGGAGTTTGCACGTTCTCCCTGTGTCTGCGTGGGTTTCCTCCGGGTGCTCCGGTTTCCTCCCACAGTCTAAAGATGTGCAGGGTCAGGTGAATTGGCCATACTAAATTGCCCCTAGTGTTAGGTAAGGGGTAAATGTAGGGGTATGGGTGGGTTGCGCTTCGGCGGGTCAGTGTGGACTTGTTGGGCCGAAGGGCCTGTTTCCACATTGTAATCTAATCTAATCTAAACAAGGTATTAGCTAGAATCATTACTGTTTGGTTCCTCTGGGACTTACACTTTGTGACTTCTTTAAAAAAATTTTTTGCTAGGACAAATGTTCGGCACAACATCGTGGGCCGAAGGGCCTGTTCTGTGCTGTATTGTTCTATGTTCTATGTTCTAAGCCAGACTATCTCAAAATATTTTAAGAAAGTAGCCTGGACCCTAACTTTTCCTTATTTTAAAGGCAAAAGTAATATCCTGTGTTCCAGACGCCATTTGATTAGTCAAACTACTTGATGTTAACCAAAATACAATTTATTTAAACACTTTAGTTAAAAAGGAAAGAGGAATTTATAATAACTTAATTCTATTGGAAAACTTAACAGAATAATAGATGCAGTAACTATTATTAATTAACTGTTCCAGTGTAGTAACATCCCATTAACACACCCTTTGGCAAAAAAGCAAATTCAGAAAGATAGATTTTGCCTCACAAGCAGTCTAGCAGCCTAGGAAGAGAACCCCCAGCCTTTGACTATAATTGAGAGAGGGAAAAATAACTTCCACTTCTTCAAGTCCACAACAGCAACTGCCCTGTTGAGACTCCAAAAGCAGTTGCTTAAAGCTAAACCTAAAAACTAAAATAAAACTATAAATCCTGGTCTGTGAGAGCTGGCCACACCCAGCCAGGCTGCCTCTATTATTTCAACTTTTTAAAAACACCCCAAGACCTTCCAAGCTGTTCACTATAGTGGTTTTGGTTGACTACTCTCCACCTCTGCCTTGCAACCTCTTTTCAAAATTAACAGGGGACAAGATGACCTCTTGAAGCCACAGCATTGTCACAGTTACCTTAAGAGGTAAGTAGAAGAGTCATATTAGAAACATGAACTCTGTTACTCTCTCCACAGATACTGCCAGACCTGGTCAGTTTCTCTACCATTTTGTGTGCTTGTTGTAGATTTCCAGCATCTGCGGGATTTTACTATTAATCAATCACCTTATGTTTCTCACTCACACCATTTCATGACCCTTTATTTCTGGTATGCAACTTGTGTCACCTCCTATGAAGACAGACATAAAATATTTGTTCAGGATTTCTACAACTTCCTCATTCCTCATGGCAATTTCTCTAATCTGTCTCCTTCTTTTTATATACAGGTATAAAAACTTTGACAATTTTATGTTATTTATTTCTGGTGATTTTACTCAGTTTTTTAAATCAAACTTATTGTCATGACAAATGGAACTAAATTAGGTTGGGATATCGGGTCAGCATGGACGAGTTGGACTGAAGAGCCTGTTTCCGTGCTGTACATCTCTATGATTCTAAATGTTTCCTCCGTTTGTTTTTCCTTTATTCCATTTTCATATAGCTTATTCCAATCTATTAGTTTAATTTTTGTCCTCTTTCTCAGTTTTCTTTAATGTTTTGCACATAAATTGTGATCATTATTGCTCAGCTGCTCCCCTCTGCTTACTCGGCTTAATCATTTCTGGTTTATCTTCTATTATTAGATGCCCTCCATTCATTAGGTTCACTTTTTCAATAATGTGCAGGCAGTTGGCACTGTATACATTGTAAGTGGTTCTCCACTCCTTAGATATTGTCCACTTCCTTTCAAACTGTCAAAATCACACAGTCTTTAAAAATAATATCCTGAATTGCTTTGTCCTTGAAAACCATTTCTCTACCTCTACCTTCAATCTGAATTGATTAGGGTTGATTTATTATTGTTACATGTACCTATGTACAGTGAAAAGTTTTGGTTTGTGTGTAGTACAGGCAGATCGTACCATACAACGTTCATAAGGATAATAGAACAGAGCAAGGAACACAATGTTACAGTTGCAGAGAAAGTGTACAAAGAGTGAGATCAACATTAAATTTAAAATTTGAGAATTCGATTCAGAAGTCTAATAACGCAGGGAAGAAGCTGTTCTTGAATCTGTTGGTACATGTGTTTAAGGTTTTTATATTGTCTGCTTGGCAGAAGAGGTTGGAAGAGATTATAACCAGCGTGGGAGGGGTCTTTGATGATGTTGGTTGCCTTCCCGAGGCAGTGAGAAGCGTAGATGGAGTCAATGGATGGAAGGTTGGCTTGTGTGATGGTCTGGACTATGTTCACAACCCTTTGTAGTTTCTTACAGTCTTGGGCACAGCAGGTGCCATACCAAGCCGTGATGACTCTGGATAGAATGCTTTCTATGGTGCCTCGATAATAATTGAATGAAGTCTTTATGGACATGCTGAACTTCGTTAGCCGCCTCAGGAAGTAGATGCATTGTTGTATTTTCTTGACTATCGCATCAACTCGGGTGGACCAGGTCAGATAGTTGGTGATCATCACTCCTAGGAACTCTCGATCATCTCCACCTCAGCACTGTTGATGTAGCCTTGCACCTTGCTGGCCAGCTGTTTTGTTTTGCTGACATTGAGGGAGAGATTGTTATCTTTATACCATGCCACCAAGCACTCCAACTCTTTCCTGTATTCTGTCTTGTCATTGTTTGAGGTCTGGCCTACAGTGGTGGCGTCACTGGCGAACATGTAGATATTCCATTCCAATGTTTCAATTTGATGTTCTATTCCAAAATTGTGCACACATTTCCCATAACTCCATATTTGAATCTATACCCTAGCCCTTGATGTCTGTATCAATTCTCCCAGTAAATACATAAATTAATTCATGTAGCAGAGACCTCCATATTAACACCATTCTCTATCAAGAAACTTTTCCTGTTTGTTAAATTTGATCTCCTCAGGCATTGTAGCAATATGTAATCATTCCACAGACCCATTTCTTCGTACATCTTACGACAGGTTTGAATAGGTTGAGGGATGTGGAGGGTGTTGGTGGAGGATCTATAGAGATTTCTTGATGCCCAGGGCTGCTGAGAATCTTCGATGTGGAACAGAACAGGCAATGCTGGAGAGTCACAGTAGCTCTGGCAGAACTTGTGGAGACAAAAACAGAGTTAACGTACCTAGTCAAGTAGGGCTCTTCGTCAGAACTCAGGCATATTTTGCTTTTACATTGCAAGATAATTGCAACCTGGAATCTAAAATTCCATTTACTAGCTTTTATTTCCAAATAAAATACAAGTAGTCCATGCAGTTTTCAACACTGAGGTTGGGCCCACAGATTGTTCCTGGTGTTTATGTTTCAGGAGAGCAATCTCCAACCTATTTAGTTAGAATAGCATAGCACCCCTACAGTGTGGAAGCAGGCCATTCAGCCCGTCGAGTCTACACTGACCCCCCCCAAACAGCATCCCACCCAGACACAGTCCCCCTACCCTATCTCTGCATCTCCCATGGCTAATGCACCTAGCCCACACATATATATACTGTGGGAGGAAGCCTGAGCATCTGGAAGAAACCCACACAGAAACGGGGAGAATGTACAAACTCCACACAGACAGTCGCATGAGGGTGGAATTGACCGGGGGTCACTGGCACTATGAGGTAGCAGTGCTAACCACTGAGCCACTGTGCCACCCAGTTGAACCTTAATAACAATACATTTCCCCTCAATTTAACTCATTTCCCCTTAAGTGCATTTATGCAGTTTGTTTCATACACTCAATATGGTAGCTGGTTTGACATAGACACTGTCTGGGTAAATAACTTTCTCTTGAATTCTGTGTTGGGTTAATTAGTGACAATCTTAAATCCCAATGACCTGTTGCTCACAAAGTGCCTGAGGGCTGGAATAATACCCATGGATGAATTTCTAACTAATTGTGCAGTCAAATAATGATACCAGCTCATGTTGGAGTTACTGGAGGAATCTTAATTAAGGTTAGCAGGCACTGTGTAATAAGGAACACCATATTATCTGATTAGGAGGCATTTATAATGAATTATAGTAAGTGACTGCGTCTCAGCTCATGGATGTATTTAAAAGTTCAGCCATCTATGCCACCCAGGTGGATATAAAGTGAGGAAAGCTGATTCAGTTTTACTCCAGTGTATAATTGCAGTCTGTGTTTTATGTCTGGCTAGGCACTAACAAAATATGTGCCTTTTTGAGTTACATAGGGAGGATTGAAGCAAATATGTGGAAATATATGAGGGAGAATTAATATGTGGAAGGGAGGATATTTCCCCCAATCAGTCATTTTTTAAAATAACTCTGATGTTGGTGGGGTGGGGGGAGTGGGTGTGGTTGATCACTGACAAGGTCAGTATTTGTTATCCATTCCCAATGGCCTTTGAACTAACTATCTTTCTAGGCTGTTTCCAGTTGTCCACATTGCTGGTGAGAGGACGCTGGGAAACCAGCTGGGTTTTTGTAACCATCAAGAGTAGCTCCGTGGCTCAGCGGTTAGCATCGCTGACTCATAGCACCTGAGTGCATGGGTGCAATTCCACCCCCAGGTAACTGTGTGGAGTTTACACATTCTGCCCGTGTCTGTGAGGGTTTCCTCTAAAGATGCGCAGGTTAGGTGGATTGGTGGATTAGCCATGGTAAATACATGGATTGGGTAGGGACTGGATCTGGATGGGAGATTCTTCAGAGGGTCAGTGTGGAGTTGATGGATCAAATGGCCTGCACCCACACTCTAGACGTTCTATGATTGGTTTATGGTTACAACTTCTCAGGCAGAAAGCAAATTACTGTGCCACAGTTTAACCAAAGGCTGTCTGATTTCTTCACTGTTCACGTGTCAATGAAACTCTAAGGAGAGTTTCATTTGGAAATAAAAAATGGAATTTTGGAGTCCTAATTGCGCTTCATTTTACAACATGGAGTCATAATATGTTTGAGCTCCGATGGAGAGTTGTACCTGAGGCCTGCTATACAGGACTACAGCATAACTTGGAAGGAATTAGCGAGAAACTGCACACATTTCATACATCACAAAATGAGGAGCACAATTTTAAAATTAACATTTAAAAAGAGATGAAGTTAGAGGCAAAATTAAATTGTTTTGTGCAGCAGGCTCTCCCGACGTGGATAAATAGGGAAAGAATAGAGAATCCTTCGGATTACAGTGGTGATGCTGAACAGTTTGGGAACGGGACAAACTGCTCAAGTCTTTCAGAGAGTTGGCACAGGTGAATGTTCCCCTTTGAAAGTACAGAATGCTATCATTCTATATGGGGCGGTTAAATGAAACCACATCTGGGTTTTAGAGGCCCACCAAGTGCAGATGTTTTATGTATACATAGGTTCTATGTTGTTGGCTTGGTAATGAACTAAAATAAAGAAGCTATTGGCTGATCGTCAAGGTGAATTCCCCACTATGAGGCTTCACAGACTTGACTTCAGGCAGCACCAAATATACTGAATCCTCGAGTTTTACAGCACTCTTGTAAAAAGATTGCATCTTTTGTTTTCAGATATTTTAAGTTGTTATTGGTGTTTCTGGCCCTTCTTTACCAGTCTTATCGGTTGGATGCTTGATTTCCTGTTCTTCATACCGACTCAGTGAGTAGAGTTTCCTCCTAATTTTCTCCATGCTGACTGTTTTTGTCAAATCTCTGGTAGTTGTTGCTGTCTCTAGTCTAATAAACTCATCCCCACAGTCGCCCATCACGGGCTTCATTTTTTTTAATTGGCCAAGTGAATCCCTTCTCTTTGTGGGGGCCCTGACCTTGGTTAAATTCAAAATTTCAAACAGCAGTCCACGCAGAATTACAAAGGTATACGAGACAGAATTTGGCCATTCAACCCAACTAGTCCATACTGGGAGCCTCCTCTCCGCTTTCTGAAATGAAGTCTATCAGCTCTCTCTTTCACTCGTCTCGTCCCTCTGTAAAGGCATCTATTTGATTCCCTGTGAGAGCGAGTTCCCCATTTGCGCCACTCTCCAGGTAAAGACATTGCTTCTGAATTGCTGACTTTTTACTTGTTTTCTGACCATTTTATTCTTTGCCTTGCAAGAGGAAGCATCTGGGCCTGATCTTACCCTTTTTAAATATAAGCACAGGTTGGAACCTGCGTCCCCCCAACTTGCTGGAACTGAACGTGATTTCACAGAATCACAGAATTGTTGTGGCATGGAAGGAAGCCATTTGGCCCATCGTACCTGCACTGGACGTGGTGGGAGACAGTCAGCCAGTTGGCCAGCTCTGTGTTTGCTGATCCATTGAGGCCCAGTCAGGGAGGCCTACCATTTTGAAAGAGCATCAGTCCTTATGGGTACTCATTGGCGCTGCTGTAGGATGAGGACCTTGAGTGTGCCACCATCCTGAGGCAGGTTCTGAGGGGATCTATCAATGACCTTCCCCCTGTGGAAGGGACAAACCTCCCAAGCATGGTCTGCAGCCTCAAAGGCGGATGGTTAATCCTGCAACCTTTCATGGAGAAAGTGGGGGAGGTATAACAGGCCTTACAATGCTCCCCAGCCAGAGAGGAGGGAATGGTCAGTAAGCTGACTTGGGTGGATGGCTGGTCTGCATTACGGAGTAATGCCGAACGCATGGGTTCACTTCCTGCACAGGAAGAGGCCACCATGAATGCCCCCACAGCCCCTTAGCTGAGGTGTAGTGACCCTCAGGTTAAACTCACAACCAGTCACCTCTCACTAACAAGAGACCTGTTTAGGATCCATGGAACTATAGAAATGATACAGCACAGAAGGGAGCCACTTGGACAATCTGATCAATGCTGACCCAAAGGCACCCACCTTCCTGCACACAGCTCATTGCCCAGTAGCTTACGGCACTGAAGGTGCAGATCCAGATTATTTTTGAAAGAGTTTAGGGTCTCTGCCTCCATCACCAACTCAGGCAACAAATTCCAGACCCCCACCACCCTCTGTAAAAAGGTTATTCTTTACGTTCACTCTAATTCTTCTGGCACTTAGCTTCTACGACCCCTGCTAAGGGATATGGTTCCCTCCTGTCTGCTCTCTCTCTCTCTCTTTCTCAATTTTGTATACCTAAACCATACCGCCCCTTAGCCTCCTCTGTTCCAAGGATTACGACTCCAACCTCTGCAACCTTCCCTCGTAGCTACAAATTTCCAATTTTAGTAAATCTTCCCTGCACTCTTGAGAGTAATCACCTCCTTCCTGTAATGCAGTGACCAGAACTGCACACAATACTCCTCATCAATATCTTACATACACTGACCAACTGGGACGAAAGCAATATTCACTTCACTGCCCCCTCTGGCAGAGTGACCAAAAGAAAGAGGAGGTTTCCAGACTCCATCTCCCACAGTTGGCTCAAGGAGTATGAGACAAAGCGGTAACTATTGAGGGACAATTCTGGGTGGTACAGGGTTTGGCAGCTCAGTGGTTAGCGCTGTTGCCTCACAGCACCAGGGACCCAAGTTTGATTACACCCTCAGGCGACTGACTGCATAAAGTATGCACGTTCTCCCCATGTCTGCATGGGCTTCCTCCTACAGTCCAAAACATGTGCAGATTGGGTGGATCAGCCATGCTAAATTGCTCATAGCATCCAGGGAATTGCAGGCTAGTTCGGTTAGCCACGGGAAATGCAGAGTTACAGGGTTAGGGAGATCTGGGTGGGATACTCTTTGGATGGGTGGTGTGGACTTGATGGGCTGAATGGCATGTTTCCACTCTAGGGGATTCAATGAAACGTTGAACCTTTGATCAGCCTGTTTTACCAGGCATTCGCAAGATTTTGATTCCCCAACCCTCCCCCACCACCCCTAACCCCCGGCTGAATTGGTAGTGGGGTTGTCTCTTACCCAAGTGAGTGTGGTCTTTTCTGGAGGTGGGAAAGTGTCAGACCATTAGCTGTGATGCCCTCACAGCTGACTTTCCTTACACTGTGTCTGATCGCTCGAAACCTTCCATCATCTGAAAGACCTCTGTCAGCTCAGCATCCTTGCTACATGAGAGAAAAGGATACAATCTATTCACCCTTCCCCACCCGCCGTAATCTCTCATCTCCAGAAAAGAAGCGCAAGCGGGTGACCTTCGCCTCTTAGATTTTGACCTCGATGGTCTCATTTATAAAATCTAGCATTCCATGTGCTTCATTTTTATTCCAGCTTTATCAACGTTGTCATCCCAGAGCAACCACTAAAATGTAAAGCAGCGTCTTGGGTTTCCAGGTACAAAGAGAGAGATTCAGAAATGAGGCTGGTGCTTTTTGACACGACGAGAAACGAGCTGTGTTGGTAAAGAAAACAGCTGGTGACCAACAACAACAAGCAGCCCTTTCAGACAATTTAAAATGCATACTCAGGGAAAGCGGCTGTGGTGAGCAGGAGAAAAGTGATATTGAGTGCCAGAGCACTAGAATGCAAAATATTAGTATGGCGAAGAAGGGCAGATATAATGGAGGTGCCTGTGTGACCCAGACATAGAGCAAACACACAGGGGAAAAAAAAACTCGAGATTCTTAGAAACCAAGGCTGGTTCACGAGGTAAATGTCTGACACTGGATGAATGTTGAAGCATAAACTGATAATTCCCGAGGAACGGCCAATCAGTTCTGAGGAAGATCAAACGTTGCCTGTGCTCTCAGAACTTACCAAGGCTCAGTCCCATCCAAACCCACAACCTCTGCCACCGAGAGCGACCAAGGACAGCATTTGCATGGGAATGCTGCCACCTATAAGCTCCCTCCCCTCCTCCAAAGCCACTCACCATCCTGACTTTGTTGATTGTAGGCGGTTTGTGATTGGTGTTATCTAATATCGATGATTTGTAGCCATTTTCTGATACAGGTAGCTCTTCGATAACGTGATGGTTGCGTTTTTGTGCAATCCCGTGTAATAGAAAAATCAAGATTTGGAAAAAGTGTTGGTGATGTGATCGTGTTACAACCAACGCATGTTTGAAAAGTTCACACTTTAGAAACGGTGTCCCTAATTCGTCAATCATGTTACAGCAAATTCGTGTTAATGAACCGCATGTTCCAGCAGAGCGACTTGCAGTTTATTGGGTTTATTAAGTAGCAGCAGTTTAGACATCATGCAATGGTTAACTAGAAAAAGTATGCAACCTGTTACAGATGGGATGCTCTTCAGGGGTCTGTGCTCATTCAATGGGCTAAATGACCTCTTTCTGCAATGTAGGGATTCAATGATTCTATGGTGAAAACCTATTCAAATGAGAATGCTACACTGATCCTGAGGACATCCTGGAGAATGGAGGAGTAAGTAGAGCAGACTCCTACACCCTAGAGGTCTTGCAGGCTTTGGTTGTGGCTGTCTTTGCTCTTTACTCACTGTGCCAGGTTGCCCGGCCTTCCTGTAGGAAACTGGAGGCTCTTGCTTCCCCCCTCCCTCCTGTTCTTGCCCCTTCCTCCCTGCCCATCTCTATTGACATATCGTATTGGTTGGGGGGCTAACCATCATGGCTGTGGCAATTACCTCTTGGCCAATGACCATAGGCACCTTGTCATGGTGCCAGGATAACTATCGCTCCCTCGTCCACCTCCATTTGAAGGTTAGCTTTTCATTATATTCAAGAACAAAACCTTCTTATTTTTCAATACACAGTATTGATAATAGAGTAGGGTGGCACCTGATATATCTTTGATCTGACTCACAACGTCAATGATTCTTGATGAGGTCGCCTCTGTTTACATTTAAGAGAGATTTGTTTATTTTTGCAGAAGGCTAGTTCCCCTAAAGTGACACAGCTAGATGAGGTCTCATTCTACACAGGAAATACAAAATATTGAATAAAAACCATTGGCAGCCGGATGCCATCCTTGCCATTGGCCACTCGACTTGAAACATTCACTCTGATTTCTCTCCACTGATGCTGCCAGACCTGCTAAGCTTTTCCAGCAATTTCTGTTTTGTGGCAAAATATTGAATGCTGAGTTAACACGGATCTAAGGGGAATTCCCATTTCCAATGACTTGGGACTATATCATTGGTTGTTCACTGTCGTAGGGTGGAAATCCTGGAATTCCCTTTTCTAATAGCATCATGGGCGTCCCTACACCCCCAAGGACTGTAGTGGTTCCTGAAGGGAGCTCCCCATCATCCTCTCTGAGCTACAGCCCCTTAAACTTTTTCCACGTGGACCTCCTAGGTGTGAGCACAACAGTGATTTCTGGAACTGGAGGTCAATCCATCCATATGCCTGTCAGCACGCATGGACTCTCCAAATGACCACGGGGTTAGAGGGAACCTTGTCTCTAGTGCAGTTAGCGCTGGCCTCACTTTGCTATGTCCCACAGTCAGTATACCTCTAAGACACATGCTCATAATATCATCACTGCATCTAGTATGTGATCTGAGGGTATGTAGGTCTCAGACTCCAACTCAGATCACTCGAAGCATGACACTCTATTGAAAGTGTGTTGCTCATTGTAACTGATTAGCTCCATGCTAGCCCAAATGCTGATGTGCCTGTGATTGTAATAATTATACATATTAGTGCGCTATTATATTCCTCAATTCCATTTTATCCAAACCTAATTTTTTATGTTACAAGGGATGACAGAAACATTGCCCCGTCAGGTAGGTTAATGTGATGGGGGCAAAACCCATGGACTTTGGTCCTCGATTGTGAAAGACCTGCTCAGAGTCTCCACCAGGTCCTGTATCGCTTTCAGTTCACTAGCACCTATAGTAATTCATTTGTTATTTGATTAATTTCCATCTTGTTGTTACATAGAAACATAGAAAATGTGAGGAGAAGGACATCAGTCATTCACTATGGTCATCAAACTCAGTCACCCGTTCCTAATTTCTCTCCATACCCTTCCATCACTTTCGCCCCAAGAACTATGTCCAACTCCTTCTTGGCCAATGATCATTGTTTCCAAAGAGCAATTTTTTTTTCTCAGTAGTGCATCCAAACATTTTGGCTCACTTCTGTTCAAAATGCTTTGTATGAAAATATCGCCCCATTGTACTGAATGATTCAATTGGAAGAAAGAACATGGAACGGGCATGTCAGGAGCAGCAGCTGGCATACCTGAAAATGAGGCACCAAGCTGGTGAAGCAACCAAGCAGGTCCACCTGCATGCCAAATATCAAGTAATAGACAGAGCTCAGCGATCCCACAACCAACAGATCAGACTCAGCTCTGCAGTCCTGCCACGTTCAGTTGTGAATGGTGGCAGATGATTAAACAATTTGCTAGAGGAGGAGACTCCACAAATATCCCCAACCTCAATGATGTAACACATCAATGCATAAGGTTTGCAATAATCTTCAGCTAGAAGTGTCAAGTGGATGATCCATCTCGGCCTCCTCCAGTGGTCCCCAGCACCACAGATACCAGTCTTCAGCCAGTTCAATTCACTCCAAGTGATCACAAGATACAATTGGAGGCACTGGATACTGCAAAAGCTATGGGCCTTGACAACGTTCCAGCAATAGTAATGACGACTTGCATTCCAGAACCTGCTGCTCCCCTAACCAATAGAGTTACACCACTGGCATCTACCCGGAAATGTAAAAATCTGCCGAGATACGTCCTGTGCACAGAATGCAGGACAAATCCAACCCAGCCAATTCCTGCCCCATCCATCTAATCTTGATCATCAGTGAAGTGATGGAAGATGTCATCATCAGTGCTGTCAAGCAGCAGTTACTCAGCAATAACCTGTTCGTGACACCCAGTTTGGGTTTCATCAAGGCTACTCAGCTCCTGACCTCATTAGTTCACGCCTGGACAAAAGAGCTGAATTCCAGAGGGAGGCGAGAGTGACAGCACTTGGCATCAAGGCCATATTAGACTAGGTGTGGCATCAAGTAGCCCTGGCAAAACTGCAATCAATGGGTATGAGGGGGCAAAGTATTGCTGGTTGGAGTCCTACCTGGCATGTAGGAAGATGGCTGTGGTTGCTGGAGATCAGTCATCCTTGCTTCATGTCATCACTGCAGGAGTTCCTCAGGGCAGTGTCCTAGGCCCAACTATCTTCAGCTGCTTCATCAATGACCTTCCCTCCATCATAAGGTCAGATGTGGAGATGTTCACCAATGACTGCATAATGCTCAGCACCATTCGCGACTCCTCAGATACTGAAGCACTCCCAGTCCATATCTGAAAAACTTCCAGCCTTGAGCTGAAAAGTGGTAGGTAACATTCATGCCACACTAGTGCCAGAAACTGACCATTTTAAACGCAGCCTTTAAGGATGGCTGGACTGTTAGTTGCACGTTAGAGCCCAGTGACTGTGTTAGCGAGCCTCAACGGAATTAGCATAAAGTCCTAATTATTCCTTTAAGTTCATTGCAGTCCATAAGCATGCATAATATTCATTATTGAAGTGTTAACAGTGTGAGATCTTAAAGGGTCTTTTCCAAATGCACCCACTAATCCAACTGAATGTATACATGGGAGCTGTGAAACATCTCACAATATGGACTTACGTCTGAATTCACCATAACATACAGGAATGTGGATGCATGAAATCTCCTTCAATAGTGTCTATTTATCATTTATTTATCATTTCAGTTATCATTTATTGTTATTAATAAAAGCGACAGTACTGAAAGCAGAGATGATGGTGAAACCGAAATCTTCATCATTCTCAGTGATGAATGATGATGCTGTCTGTCAGGATGTTTCCTGTACAGTTACATGAATAATTGATTGTTAGCCTATTAAGAGCACCTAATTATAGGGTGGTATGGTGGGTTTGTGGCTAGCACTGCTGCCTCACAGCGCCAGGGACCTGGGTTTGATTCCAGCCTTGGGCGACTGTCTGTGTTGAGTTTGCAAGTTCTCCCCATGTCTCTTGTGGGTTTCTCTGGGTGCTCTGGTTTCCTCCCGCAGTCCGAAGAATGTGTAGGTTGGGTGGATTGGCCATGGCTAAAGTGTGGTTATGGGTTAGGGTGGGGTGAGTTTGGGTGGACTGTTCTTCAGGGACTTGCTGCAGGCTAAATGGCCTCTGTCTGCAGTGTCGGGATTCTGTAATACTCCATTGTCCTTGGTCTGAAGGAACTCCTGATGAAGAGCTTATTGTTCAAAACGTAGACTCTCCTGCTCCTCAGATGCTGCCTGGTCGGCTGTGCTTTTTCAGCGTCACATGTTTTGAGTCTGATCTCCAGCATCTGCACTTTGAGGTGCCATCAGATTGCTAACGGTCTAGTGAAAGGTAATGTAGAATATTGCCAGTAATTAAATGACAGGAGTGGGATCAGAAAGCAAAGGGTCAAGTAGCTGAAAGGTAAATGTAGGATTAATTTGAGAGAATTCTGCACAGAACATGATGAACATGTGGAATCTGGTAAAATAACTGAGGCAAATAATCCAGGAATCATTTGAGGAGCAATTAAATATTGCACTGGTTGGTGAGGGGAGTATGTTAGCATCTGTCTGGTCGATTCAGAAGCATCAAACATCATTAATAACCATTTGCACATATTTTCCTTTATTTGGATTATTTTCTATAAAAGCATTTGAAATTATGGGATGAGACAAGGTCATCTCGTCCAGTACATCATGCTCTACACAAGATTTCTGTCATCACAGACACTGTTATGTCTTTTAATCTCTCAATAATGGTGAAAAGACATAAGTGAATAAAGCTCCATGTGAATTCTTTCTGATCCAAGAAACAAACTATTCAGCAAGATCTCAGGCCGCACAATGAACACAAACTATTTCCAAGCCTTTCATTCCCAAAGAAGTAGGAGAAAGTGAGGACTGCAAATGCTGGAGATCAGAGTCGAAGAGTGTGGTGTTGGAAAAGCACAGCGGGTCAGGCAGCATCCGAAGACCAGGAGAATCGACGTTTCGAAATCCTGACGAAGGGCTTATGCCGAAAACGTTGATTTTCCTGCTCCTCGGATGCTACCTGACCTGCTGTGCTCTTCCAGCACCACTCTCTCGATCCACATTCCCAAAGAAGACAATTGCAAAAGGAACCATTGTGTTCCAAACAACATTTCATTTTCTGCCTCTATACTTATACCTATAACCCTTAATTCACAATTAACTAGATAGCTCATTGACATCACAATAACTGCATGTGTTTGAGGGTCTTTTCCTCTTATTTCAAAAATATATTTTATTCATGAAATTATCTTTGCACACATAAATAGTCACAAGAACAGTTTATTTCTGTGCAGTCTTTGTATACTGAGAACAAACAAATATTGTAGTTTTGACATTCCAGATAGTTCTAACATCTCAAAGGCATTTCTTACTTATGCAACATATCATTTATATATAACTAAGGCACTAGGAGGATCCAATAACTGAATGAATTCTCACTGTACTTTGTCCGAAAGACCTTATTCGTGGTCTTTTCTCATTGCGACTTGGCGGCTGAGGGACAACTTTGAGAATCTAGTTATTTGACGACTAGCCCAAAGGGAAAAAGCTTCTGGTTTCATGGCTGACTTGTGACTTGACTAGTTTTACGGGTGCCATTGTAGCCCAAGTGACATTCCTCATGCTTCTGATTGCTAGCAAAACTAATGGCATTGTTTGCTTAAATGACCATCCCTCTCCAGGAAACCCTTTTGTTTATGAGTGCCCCTCCTCTCTCTCTCTCACTCTATTGCAGAGAACCTTGAATCTTAGTGTCACGAATGTTGGTCAGTTCTATTGCATCTTTTAGTTTTCTTTGCAAGTCACAACTCCGCTTTACCAAGATATATTTGGTAAACGACCAACATGAAGCTGAGAAGATCATCGGGGTCTCTCTTCCCTCCATTACTGACATTTACTCCACATGCACACCCCTCACTCAAACTCTTCTCCCTCCTCTCTCTCTCTCACTCTATTGCAGAGAACCTTGAATCTTAGTGTCACGAATGTTGGTCAGTTCTATTGCATCTTGATGCAATGTTGGTCTTTGAGTCCCTCAAGGGAAGTTCACTGCTGAGCTATGGATATTAACCGTTTCAATATTGAGGTTGTCCCGATTTTTTAGTTTTCTTTGCAAGTCACAACTCCGCTTTACCAAGATATATTTGGTAAACGACCAACATGAAGCTGAGATGATCATCGGGGTCTCTCTTCCCTCCATTACTGACATTTACTCCACACGCACACCCCTCACTCAAACTCTTCTCCCTCCTGCCATCTGGCACAAGATACTGGATCATTCGGTCCCTCACGACCAGGCTGTGCAACTGTTTCTTCCCCTCAGCTATCAGGCTCCTTAACACAGTATGATCACATTCTATTCCATCTGCAATTCTTTGCACAACTTCTCAAATTGTTGATAAAAACAATGGCTTCTTAATGATCATTTATTATTAGAGTGTAATTTGTCCACCAATGTGCCTGTTGTCTTCTCTGGTCAGCAATTACTGTGCTGTTTGTTATATTTTGCACTTTTCTTGTGCACATTACGCTGCCCTGTGTATGACTGCACTCTCATGTAGTTTGTGCTGACCACGTAACATCTTGGTCCTGAAGGAACACTGTCTTGTTTTTACTGTATCGGTTGGATATGGTAGAAATGACAAATAAAAGCTACTCTTGATTCTTGATAGATGGCAAATCAAAGGTGGTTTAAGAAAGGTGGTTCAAAACACAAACAGATCAGCCATAATTGTGCTGGGGAACAGATGAGGCTCAAGGGGCTGAATGGCCTACTTTGGGTCCTGGATTCATATGTTCCTAATAATCACGTTTGATTTTTCTTCAGACAGTTTGTAGTTATTGCAGGGTGTGCCCACAACTATTGTCCCAATTTGCCGGTCTAACTGTAGCAGAAGATCAGTGGTAACCTTGGAGACATCATAAGATCATCCATCTTGGATACATCTGTGTAGAAGGTTTTAGAGAAATGGTTTGGATGAAGCCCCAATGCTTGCATTTGCACGGTGCTATTCGTTGTCATAATTTAAAGAGGAAACAGACTGATTCTCAATTAATAACAGGTTGAAGGGTTATGGAGAGCAGGCAGGAAAGTGGAGTTGAGGCTAAGGTGAGATCAGTCAAGATCTTATTAAATGGCAGTGCAGTCTTGAGGGTTTGAATTTCCTCCTCTTCTTCTTTGTTCCTAGGCTATTTTCCCTGGAGTGTCAGTTGCTCAGGGGTGACCATATAGAAGTTTATAACATCATGAGGGGCACGGATAGGGTGAATAGTCGATGTCTTTTTCCCAGGTTAGGTGAGTCCAAAATTAGAGGGCATAGTTTTAAGGCAAGAGGGGAAGGATTTAAAAGGGGCCTAAAGGACAACCTTTTTATGCAGAGAGTGGTCTGTGTATGGAATGAGCTGCCAGAGGAAGTGGTGGAGGCTGGTACAATTACAGCATTTAAAAGGCATCTGGATGGGTATATGAATAGGAAGGGTTTAGAGGGGTAGGGGCAAAATGCTGGCAAATGGGATGAGATTAATTTAGGATACCTGGTGAGAATGGACGAGTTGCTGTACATCTCTATGACTCGATGACTGTATGAATCGATGCAAGTGCGGGACTCAGAAGGGATCATTGGCTGGCATGGAGTGCCAGTGTGGAAAAAGTACCAGTGGATAATATATCAACGCGGTATTGCATTGCGTTGTCAGTAGTAATATCAAGGTATAAAATGAGGAATTACTGTTGATTCTTCAATCAATGGAAACATAACATTGATGAGATTCACATCTACAAGATGTAAGTAAATTGCTAGGTCTGTAAGTTAGATCACTGAGCTTGAAGGTTTGTTTTCAGATGTTTCGTCACCATTCTGGGTAACATCATCAGTGAGAGTCTCTAATGAAGCGTTTCAATGGAGACTCTCACTGACAATGTTACCTAGTATGGTGATGAAACATCTGAAAAGAAACCTTCAAGCTCAATGATCTAAATTACAGACGTATCATCAACCTGAGTTACAAATCTTCTCAAAAATCATGATAAGTAAATTGCATTTATGTAGTTCTTTTCATGACTGCAGGATTTCCGAAAATGTTGCATTGTCAATGAACTGCTGTTCCTAAAACACTTTACATCAATTTATGCTGTGATTAACAGTGATAACCTTTGCCTCTTATACACAAAACATATTTCTTTGACCTAGGGTTGCTGTGAGGAGTTAAGGGATGCTGTAGATGGGCATATACATGGAAGAAAAAGGAAGCAGACATAGCGTGATATAAATAAATGATAAAATGTTGCTAAGGTACATTAAATGGAGAGATTTCAATTACATAGTTCTGTAAGAGTCTTGATATATTTCTAAACATAGGTCTAATCATTAAGATTGTGCTCCAAGCAAGCAATGGTATTGCACATTTGTAATACGACAACATGTTTAGAATGCGAATACTGTTTGCAGGAAGATATTGAGGATTCTTTATCGGAGCTGATTACAGGATCACTGAATTATTACAATGCAGAAGTAGGCCATTCAGCCCATCATATTTCACTGACTATCTGAGCACAGTGGCTCAATTCCCATCTTCCGCCTTGTTCCTGTAGTTCTGCACATCGTTTCTATTTAACTAACCATCTGATGCCTGTATTAAACCGTGGACACAGCATCACAGGAAGTCATGAAGTGAAGAGTATAATTACGATTAAGTGTAAGCTAGGCAGGTACACAAGTGGAGAAGGAATGGAATGTGCTGTTTGTGCAGTTTGATGAAGTGGTGTGCAAAGGAGCTCATATGAGACATAATCATGGAGCACTGGGGTCTGTTTCCACATTATAAGATGTCTATAATTCTTGCAGCATATTATGCTTTTATTCTGGATTTCCAAGTTTCTTCTTTCAACTTTAACTTGAATGTTTGGAAAAAACAGAGACTGTCAACACCGCAACGGAGTTTGAAAAGGGACCTATTGGGCGGATTTATGTGAGAAAGGTATACTTCAATCACCACATCCTGGTCTGACCATCTCAACTGTATCAAGCATAAACCCAAGCACGTTATACGATAGGCCTCGTTGCCCTTTTGAAGGTTCAGTGTCGGGCCTGACGTGTGGAAGCAAGAGTGAAAAGTCCAAACAGAGGAAAAAAACAACAAAGTGCTAACAAGACCATTTAAAGAACATTGCCCAGTCTTGGGGAGAGGGGAAAGAATTGACTGATGAGGAAAATGACTGTGGCCACATGGAAACAGAAACTTGGTAAGCTTAATTAGAATTCAGCATGTGAGGAAACCAAAGGGTGAAGTGAATTTTCCTTCACTATTCTGAAGGAATTGGAAAATGTAAATAGGGAAACTGTTTCCACTGGCAGGCAGGCTAGTAACCAGAGATTTAAGGGAATTAACTAGATACCCCAAGAGAAGATGAGGAGAATTTCTATATGCAGCAAGTTGGGATGTGGAATATGCTGCCTGACAAAATGATGAAAATATATGCAATAATAGCTATCAGAAGAGGACCCTATTTGAAGACCCAAGTGGAAAGCAACAGGGGATAGGAACTGGGTGTCTCTTTCAAAGGACTGACTGACTGCAAATTAGATTAGATTCCCTACGGTGTGGAAACAGGCCCTTCAGCCCAACCAGTCCACGCTGAACTTCCAAAGAGTAACCCACCCAGACCCATTCAGACTCATTTCCCTCTGACTAATGCACCTAACACTACGGGCAATTTAGCATGGCCAATTCACCTGACCTGCACATCTTTGGACTGTGAGAGGAAACCGGAGCATCCGGAGGAAACCCACGCAGACAAGGGGAGAATGTGCAAACTCCACACAGACAGTCGGCTGAGTCTGGAATCGAACCTGGGATTAAGCCTGGGATTAGGCCAAAGGATTCTTCTGAGCCAGATGATTGGATGATTTTCTGTCTTGTCAATGTGTGGGGGTAAAGTCAGTAAGATTCACAGAGGACAGAGCAGAAAGGATTATTTCAATGTGTCCTTTCGCTATCAGCTGTAAAAGTATCTGATGGTTGCCTAGACGGTGGATCTTGTGAGAGTCATTTACTGTGAAGAAGAAACCATGCAGCCTGTGAGTATCAGTAACTGGCACTATTGGTGAATCTATTTCCTTGGGGTCAGGATGTTTACAGTTCAAATCCCACTCCAGGAACGGCAGTACAACTGGAGATGTTGTTGGGATGCCTGCTCAGAGATAGAGGTAAACAATCCTGCAGCACCATTTTGAAGAAGTGTTGGGAGTTTTTTCGAAAGCCCAGGCCAATACTTATTCCTCATATAACATTGCACAAGAGATATCACAGATTACATTGCTGTTTCAGGGAGCTTTCTGTGCACAAACTGGCTAATCTGTTTCTGACATTAATTATGCGCAAAAGTTGGCTGTGACTAAGTTTGGGAAGACCTGAGATTCTTAAATGTGCTATAGAAATGCTAAAAATTACACAACACCAGGTTATAGTTCAACAGGTCCAACAAATCAACTTTTAATTTTGTCCACCCAAGACCAACACCAGCACCTCCACATCATGTCTAAAGAAATGCAATCGGTCTTGTTTTCTTTTCAGTTCAATAAATGGACACCTGTTTGACCTACCTTTAAAAGATAAATCAGGATTATGTAGTCTGACAGCCCCATGAGCCTCTGGGACTATGGCGACTTTATCTTCACATCTTTATAAAGTGTATTGAAGCCAAACGTCAACTCGAAAGGATAAAGGGGGCGCAGTCTGACGCACTGACCTCTACAAACGCCAACTCGAGGACACCTCTTCCTACTGCCCCCTCGACCATGACCCCATGCCCCATCACCAAACCATCATCTCCCAGACCATACAGAATCTCGTCACCTCAGGAGATCTCCCACCCATAGCTTCCAACCTCATAGTCCGGGAACCCCGCATTGCCCGGTTCTACCATTCCTGAAGAAGGGCTTATGCCCGAAAGGTCGATTCTCCTGTTCCCTGGATGCTGCCTGACCTGCTGCGCTTCTCCAGCAACACATTTTCTGCCCGGTTCTACCTCCTTCCCAAGATCCACAAGCCTGACCATCCTGGCCGACCCATTGTCTCAGCATGCTCCTGCCCCACTGAACTCATCTCTGCCTACCTCAACACTGTCCTATCCCCCCTAGTCCAGGAACTCCCCACATACATTCGAGACACCACCCACGCCCTCCACCTCCTCCAAGACTTCCGTTTCCCCTGTCCTCAACGCCTCATCTTCACCATGGATATCCAATCCCTCTACACCTCCATCCGCCATGACCAGGGCCTCCAAGCCAATAGACAATAGGTGCAGGAGTAGGCCATTCTGCCCTTCGAGCCTGCACCACCATTCAATATGATCGTGGCTGATCATCCTTAA
>NC_057743.1:9260540-9271838 GCF_004010195.1 Chiloscyllium plagiosum | reverse complement strand
CCTCTAGCTTATCTCTCCACGCTTCAGGCTCACTGCCTTTATTCCTGATGAAGGGCTTTTGCCCGAAACGTCTATTTCGAAGCTCCTTGGATGCTGCCTGACCACTAATCCAGAATCTGGTTTCCAGCATCTGCAGTCATTGTTTTTACCACCTTGAAGATTCTAATATACTGCTTTACCATAACAACTTTGCTTATTCAGTAGCTTTCTACCCTCCGGGTCAGAAGTAATGAACATATCAATGTTCGTGACTTTGAACCCACAATGATATCTGAGTGCACAATCTTAATGAACACACAAGTGCTGTGTTCAGTGCGTGACACCTTGTTGGAGCTGCTGCCTCTGATTTGCATTGCCAGTGAAGGCATTTATCATTTAGGACAGAGTGTTGGGCTAAGGTTTGGTTTTGGTCCTGACCTTTCACCTCTTTTAATCTAGATTGTATTTGGAAGATAAAGAACAACTTGAGTTTAATCTTTTTAAGGTAGAATCTCATCAATTTTGTGTTATTTCCTCATCCCTCCCTATCTTGATAATCTTCGCCGAGCACACAGCCTTCTGAGATCTGCTCTTTAATGCTGGCTTCTTGTGCAACTCCAATTATAATTGCGACACCATTAGCAGCTGTATCTTCAGCTTGCTTGACCCCCAGGCTCTATTATTCCCTTCCTACATCTCTCACATTTCTTTTTTAAGACACTTAATGCTTAAAGTCTGACTCTCTGAGCAAGTTTCTGCTCATCTGACCTGACATCTCCTTATGTTGCTCAGCATCATATCATGTTTTGCAAACTGAAGTGCCCTGGGCTGTTTTACTAAATGGAAGTGCTCTATAAAGCAAGCTGTTGTAGAAAATCTCACAGCTAACCCCAGAGGGGATCAGACAAACAGAAATGAGCTCTATGCCATCGACGAAGATGTTGTGAGCGGAATTTTAAAGAGGTCCTTGTGGAAGGAGGAGGAGGCACAGTCAAGATGGTGAGATGATGAGAAGTGTTTCTGATGTCATCTCAGTGTGGATGCTGACTGTTTACATTTGGAAAGAGTTTCTTTCTCTGGTCTTTCATCACTTGTCAACAAAGAAAATGACATCAAATTCATAAACATTGGCATCAACATTGAAAATGATGATTTTTTTTTGTAAAAGCAGCATCCCTGTCTCTGACAAGATTCTGTACTGTGGAATAAAGTAATGATCACAACCTGAAGGTGAGCTAATGGGAGGAGTATTTTCTCAAAGTGAATTGCCTTTAATCAGGACTGGAGGTGCTCAGTCCTGTCTGCAGGTATCTCTAGGAACCCAACACACTTCAACGCAATGAGAGGAGAATTGTGTTTGTAACTTGTACGTGTGAAGGGTTGGAAGACAGTGCTCCCATCTTGCTTAGGTGTTGCTTTCATTAGAATTCTGAGGAAATGTGAAATCATAAATTTGCTACTGAATGTAATAAAGTTTACAATCTGCCAGAATTACCGACAAACATTGATAGTTGCTGAGTTTCTCTGCTCATGTCTTGCTTGGGGTGAAACTCTTTGTTTATGAGAGAAATCTCCCATCGACAGCACAGAAAGCAACTCACTCCTTGATCTCCCTTCATTCCAAAATGGCTTCTACTTTATAGACTCATGAGATTGGGCCTTTTCCCTCGAATCCCTACAGTGTGGAAACAGGTCCTACCGACCCTACAGAGAGTATCCCACCCAGATCCATCCTCCTAACTACTGCACCTAACCGACATACCCCTGAACACTATGAGGCAATTTAGTATGGCCAATTCACCCTGACCTGCACATCTTTGGATTGTAAGAGGAAACCAAAGCACCCAGAGGAAACCCACACAGACACGGGGAGAATGTGCAAACTCCACACAGACACGGGGAGAATGTGCAAACTCCACACAGACAGTCGCCCAAGGCTGGCAGCCAACCTGTGCCCCTGGTGCTGTGAGGCAGCAGTGCTAACCACTGAGCCACCGTGGTGCCCATAATTCCTTCCACATATGAAGCAGCTTCTGACTGATTGAAACCTGGAACCTGGGATGTTAGTCCTAGATACCACAGTCTTCCATGACCCTGATTAACCAAAACGGCTCAAAATGTTCCTCTCTTGTTTCATTAGATTTATTTCATATATTGTCACTTGTACTTAGGTTCAGTGTTCTGGCGCCATCTTGGATTACGGAATAAATTATTGAATAACTTGAATAAATGGTAAAATACTGAATAAATTAATATTAAATTGACGTTACTAAAACTGAAACAGTTTCAGAAGTCCACCTTTCCCTCTCCATAGCCTTCGCCCTCTCAGCTCATCCAATCACCGCCGTCTTTAGTCATGGGAATTGTAGGGTTAAGGGAAAGGGTGGGAATCACGGTCTGGGTGGAATGCTCTTTGGAGAGTCAGTGTGGAACTTGTTGGGCCAAATGGCCTGTTTTGACACGGTAGGGAATCTGTGATTCAGTGACATTATCCCTGAGGTCCTAGCCATCTGATCCTTTTCTATCGTCACCGTCTCTTCCATGCCCTCTGCCTCCGAACTGGAGAATGTCATGCTGTGTGGATCCTGCACACCCTCTGATGCTGGACATCAACTGATGGGATCCTGGTTCCAAGTCTACCAATTATGTCCTGATTCCTAGTCAACCGACAGGGTCCTGGTTTCGAGTCGACCTGTAGGGTTTTGTTCCGTCTCTGACTTGACTGACGGGGTCCTGGTTCTGAGTCAATCAATGGGGTCCTGGCTCTGAGTCGATCAACGGGGTTTTGTTCTGTCTCTGAGTCGATAAACAGGGTCATGGCTCCGAGTCGACCAATGAGGTTCTGCTCTCTCTCTGACTTGATCGACAGGGTGCTGACTCTGAGTCAACTGATGGTGCCCAGGCTCGTCTTCCAATGTTGCCACCTGAGGTGGAGTGGGAATGGAGATATGTGGGGCCCTGGCCGTCCACTGGAGGACCTCAGGACAACTAAAACACCAAAAAAAACATAACCCATCTGGAAAAACAACGATGAAGTGGGTGCAGCAGAACTCATCGCATGAGCAGCAGCCCCACGCTCAGAAGTCAAATGGTACAGCCCCCTCCTTGCCCACCGCCCACCTGCTGCCATTATCCTGTTTTCCCCAGGAGAGTATGAGAGATGAGGGGAGAGGGGTGGATCGATTTAACATAGTATTAGACCTGAAATACCCCAAGACAGGGCAAGAGAGAATTCTGTCCTTTCTAAAATATTTGAATGTTTATATAAAATTGTACATGGAGGTTATTCCTCCACTGCGTAGGATCCAAGAACGAGCAGTTGTCCAGGGTTAACATCACAGTATTTTTAAAAGCATTCCTCTCTTCCCATTGGACCAACCATAGTGGCACAAAAAAAACACTTCAACCCAAATCTCTGCATTAGATTTAAGTCTTTTGTTGTTGAGTTCTTTCGTGGGATATTGTTGTTAGTGGGGCCAACATATGTTGCCCGTTCCTATTACCCTCAAATTGAGGGACTTCCTTGACCATTTCAGAGGGCAGATAACTGTCAACCCTAGAGACATACGTAAGGATGACAGATTTCCTTCCCTAAATTACATTAGTGAATTAGTTCAGTTTTTACAATGATCATTGATAGTTTCATGGTCTCCAGCAGTGGGGCTAACTTTCAATTCCAGATTTGTTAATTCATACTGTGATGGGATTTGAACTCCTGTACCCAGAGTATTAGCCTAGGCCTTTGGATTAATAATCCACTGTCTCCCCTACATTTAACTTTTTTTTTATTGTTTCATGAGATAGAATTTCATAGAATCCCTGCAGTGCGGAAACAGGCCCTTCAGCCCAAAAGTGTACACCGATACCCCGAAGAACAACCCACCCAGACCCATTCCTCCTACCCTATATTTACCCCTGACTAATGCACCTAACCTACACATCCCTGAACACTATGGGCAATTTAACGCATCCAATTCACCTAACTTACACATCTCTTGGTTGTGGGAGGAAACCCACACAGACACGGGGAGAACATGCAAACTCCACACAGACAGTCACCCAAGGTTGGAATTGAAGCCAGGTCCTTGGCGCTGTGCAGCAGCACTGCTAACCGCTGAGCCACTGTGTCGCCCCGATGTGAGTGTTGCTGACTTTGCCAGCATTTATTGCTAGTTGTCCTTGAGAAAGTAGTGTTGAACTGCCACCTTGAACCGCTGCACTCCATGTGCTGTAGGTACCCACATAATGTTCAGGACGGAATTGTAGATGTTGACCCAGTGACAGTGAAGGAATAGTGTTATGTTTCCAAGTCAGGTTGGCTCCGAGGGGACCACCCATAATTGTTAATTGTCCATTTAGAGACGGTACTGAAGCTGTTCAGGACTGGAGTGAAACCTTCCGTCACTCTTACTCATCAAATGTATTCCCATTAGGATCAGAATTTGGAATGTACTGACAGTGATAATGGATACAGATTCAATTGTTGCCTTCATAAGGGAATTGACAATATATTTAAAGGAGAACAGATTGCAGGAATTTAGGAAGAGAGCAGGTAAGTGGGATTAATCAGATTGTTCTTCAAGGGAGCCAGTACAGACTCACATGCTGAATGGCCTCTTTCTTCTTTGTGGTTATAAGTTTCTATGATTCTATTCAATTAATGGGACATTACTGACACAGCTATTTTCAAGAGCTTCCTACTGGAAAGCCAGGTCCCAGAAATAAGCATATATTGGAAAAACAAGCATGCACAGATTTCTTGAAAGCTAAATATCTGATTATTTTCCAGATAAGTCAAGTTAATTGCTCCAGAAGTTTTAGAATTGTGTGTATTTAGATTATAAATGAAATTATTTGGTGAATAATTAATCTGAATTAAGAGAAAGAATAGTGTTTGGAAACATAACAAAGGAATGTTTGAGCAGATAATTTATTTTTCTTGATAATTTGTCAGGTTTGGAAAATGTGCTCTTTGATTGCTTTAGCCTCCTGCCAGACACTCATTCCTCATTTTACCTTCTGTTTGATCTTTCAATCCTATATTGAATGGCAATCTAACAAATGAGAGATTATTTGAGGCGTTTTCCATTTCTTCATGCTTTAGCAGATGTGTGATGCCTTGACGCTCTGAGCTGATGTCTTCGAAAGTATAGATAGTGGGCTAGATGCAAGGCTTTACTGGAGGCTGGACATATAACCCAAGATGTGCATCAGGACCTGTGGAACATCTGATATGTCTTTGTGGGAATTTTCTTTTTAAACCATGCATGAGATGTGGGCAGCACGGGCTTGATTTATTGTCCATTCCAAATTGCACAGAGGGCAGTTAAGAGTCAACCACATTGCTGTAGCTAGTCTGGAATCACATGTAGGCCAGACCAGGTAAGGACAACAGTTTCCTTCCCTAAAGGACATTAATAAACAGGATGTCTTTTTTCCCCCTCAACAATTGACAACAGTTCCACAATCCTCATTAGACTCTTAATTCCAGATTTTTATTGAATTCAAATTCCACCATTTGTCATGGCAGGATTTGAATCTGGGTCCCCAGAACATTGCCTGGATATCTGGATTGATAGCCTAGTGCTAATACCACTAGGTCATTGTCTCCCCTTTAGAGTTTCCCAGAAAGTTTGAAATTCTAGTGGGAACTTCACTTTGACTCCTCTGCGACAGACTCTAACTTTTTAAGAGAACTTTGAACAGTCTGATTTACTCACCTAGATCATTACTCAGGACATGTTACCGGTCTAACTGCTGTGTAGCTACACAATGACCCCACACCCCTTCCCACTCTTAACCAATCACTGAGACTGGCCTTTCTGACTCCTCCCTCACCCTCTTGACGCACGCACCTAAATAGCCCATCCCAATTATCCTGACCATCCAATTATCAGATTGGATGTCAGATAAGCTAAATACAAGAAGGATATTCCTAACGACGGGGGGAATCCAGAACTAGGAGTCACAGTCTAAGGATATAGGTAGGCCTTTTAGGGCTGGGATGAGGAGAGTGGTGATTCTGTGGAATTCTGCATCACAGAAAATGGTTCAGGCCAAAGCATTGAATATTTACAAGAAGGAGTTAGATATAGTTCTTAGGGCTAAAGGGTTCAAAGGATATGGAAAGGCAGTTGGAACAGAGTATTGATTTGGATGCTCAGACATGATCAGATTGAATGGTGATCTTGGTTGAAAGGCCTACTCCTGAGCCTATTTTCTATATATTTATTATCTCACCAGCCAGGCCTGACTGGCACCCACCACATACCTGAAGTAAACTCCTGACTTCTCCTGATCCAATTAAACCCCAAATACTGTGCATGGCAAAAATCTGAAACACACACAGAGAATGCTGGAGAAACTCAGCAGGTCTGACAGTCTCTGAGGAGAGAGAAAGAGAGTTAATGTTTCGAGTCCAATATGACTCTTCCTCAGAACTGAAGGGAGACATGATGGTTATTGTATTGTTTGACAACGTGGGAGGAGGAACAAATGCCCAGCATGCTAATCGTTGTTAAGGAGAGACTGAGTTGTAAAGTGGGTGTTAATGATAGATGCAGAAAATAAGTCAGCTGGGTTGAGAGCAAACTCATGCCATTCAAATACATGGGAAATGGGGGTGGGATATGAAATGCAAGAACATGCTCGTTCTCTGAAGTTTTTGAACTCCATCCTTCCTGAACCACTCTGTCTGCAAAACCCCACTTCGCCCCACCCCAATCCTACTAAGCTCTCATTTTCCTGTGGCCTGGCATCCAGTCACAATACTCAGCCTCAAGTGGGTGCAGTACCGGCTCCAGCCTCTGCCTTGCCAGTGGCACTGTCATTCAGCAGAGCCATCAGCCTCTGATTGGTTTGAAGCTTGTGGCGGCTGGGATCTCTGCCTTTACAGGACCTAGGTGCTGGGCAAGGTTCTCTGACTGTCCAATAAAGTATCTGAGTGGTAGGCTTTCCCTGTTGAGGTAAAACAGTGGGGAAGGGTGTGCTCCCACCAGCACTGCAGCTGATAGATGAGACCCCTGTTGACTTCATTACATTCTGCTGAAAGAATCACAAGGAATGGTGAAAAATCAAATACCATAAGGATGAAGAAAATCTGAAAAGTTGTTCTCTTTCCCCTCTGAACCAGATTCCTGCATCCTATCAGGTGTACATGTGAAAAATTCTGTCCATTATTGCTCTTATTTAACCCAAGCCTGCATTAGGCAGGACCTGACTGGTGGTATTTTATATCTTGGATTTATGTAGAGATGACACCAGTTTCTATGGTGCAGTCTTACCAGATCACAGGGCTGCTCTTTCATTAGAGAGAGATAACTGGTCATGGTTTAACCTAAGGGTCACCACGCCTCAGATAAAGGGAGAGTCCTTTATGGTAAACTCAGCTGGTGTAGGAGCTGAACCAACTCTGTTGACTTCACTCTATGTCACAAGCCAGCCATCCAGCCAACTGAGCTAAATTTTTCTGTTTCTAGGTAACCAGGAACAAGAGGATACAAACCCTGTGACAGATGTGGGCTAAACTGAGGGAGAGTGGCTGGGGGCAGGTGTATTCAAGGTCAGGACAGAGCTCTCCCTTGGTTGATAAAAACAGATAATCTGGGAGGGGAATTTATGGGTGTCAGTTAGTCAGATGGCTGATGCAGCGAGACACTGAGGATCCCACCTTCTCCATCATTCCCCTCGCTTGGTGTGTGGTGACCCTCAGGTAAACCATAACCAGTTCCTGTCTCTCTCTAATGAGAGAATAACCCTCTGGGATTATGATGACTCACTATTATCCAACAGGAGCACAGAACCATTTGACAGGATCAGGAGATCACACAGAGACAAACAAATTATGTCAGTGGATAGAATTGTCACAAATGGAGTTCAATGTTGTGAAGTATGAGTCTATTTGGGACTCCAGGCTGAAAAAAGAAATCAGAAATTCATTGTAATGGCTAAGGTTAGGAAGTTGAAGAATTTTTGAATCTGTGATACAAATCTACAAAAGCTTGTGGATGTAAACCGAACATAACAAATTGTGAAGTTTTGACACTTGTCTTATGGGGCAAGAATACAAAGGAAACTGCTGGTCCAGTTATAGAACTGTCTCCCTGCTAAAGGAAAGATCTTGTTAAACTTGAAAGAGTTCATAAAAGATTTACAAGGATGTTGCCAGAGTTGGAGGGTTTGAGCTACAGCGAGAGAATAGGCTGGGGCTGTTTCCCCAGAGCGTCGGAGGCTGAGGGGTGACCCTATAGAGGTTTACAAAATTATGAGGGACATGGATAGTGCGAATAGTCAAGATCACTTTTCTCGTGTGGGGGAGTCCAAAACTAGAGGGCATAGGTTGAAAGTGAGAGGGGAAAGATTTTAAAGGAACCTGAGGGTTAAACTTTTTCACACAGAGAGTGATGTGTGTATGGAATGAGCTGCCAGAGGAAGTAGTGGAGGATGGTACATTTACAGCATTTAAAAGGCATCCGGATGAGTGCGTGAATAGGAAGGGTTTAGAGGGATTAATTTAGGATACAGTCGGTTCTTCTATAATGCGATGGTTGCGTTCTTGTGCATCTCCATGTTATAGAAACACCGCGTTTCAGAAATAGTGCTTAAAGTGTTGGTGATGTAATCATGTTACAGCCAACACACGTAGAACTTAGAACAGTAAAGCACAGTCCAGGCCCTTTGGGCCTCAATGTTGTGCTGGCCTTTTATCCTACATGCTTTGAAAGGTCGTGCTATAGAAACAGTGTCCCCAGTATGTCAATCATGTTACAGCGAATTTATATTGACGAAACACGCATTATAGCAGAATGATCTGTACCTGGTCAGCATGGATGAGTTGGACCGAAGGGTCTGTTTCCATGCTGTACAACTCTATCACTCCATGAAGCCCAGAACACTGCATTCAGTTTTAGGCACCTGGAAGGATATTTAGAGGAACCTCAATTTTCCAAAGGACACAGGCGGGGAGTATTTTGTTCAATTAATTGAAATCCAGATAACTGAATTCGGGATAACTGAATTCCGGATAACTGAAATCCAGATAACTGAATTCGGGATAACTGAATTCTGGATAACTGAATGCCAGATAACTGAATGTCGGATAACATACTTTAGCCAATCATTCGGATCTTGCGATCTTGCCGGATAATCCAATATTCGGATAATCGAATGCCGGATATTCAAAGTTCTTCTGTATTGGCCTTTATGGGGATGCACCAAGAGCTGAACTGGTTAGGTTATGAGGTGTGTTGCAAAAATCATTTCTTGGGCTTAAAGGTTTCGAGGGGGACCTGATTAAGGTCTTTAAAAGAGTGAAGGAGTTTGATAGAGCATGAGCAGAAAAGCTATTGCCATTGTCGGCAATCCCAGAACAAGAACCCACAAGCTGGGCCCTTTCAGAACTGGTCCCTTTAAGCTGGGAGCTACTCACTAATAAGGGTCAACCTGACTGGCTGAAAGTCAGCTGTACGGTGCTGCCTCACAGCACTAAGGTCCCAGGTTCAATTCCAGCCTTGGGCGACTGTCTGTGTGGGGTTTGCACATTCTCCCCGTGTCTGCGTGGGTTACCTGCGGGTACTCCGGCTTCCTCCCACAGTCCAAAGATGCGGGGTCAGGTGAATTGGCCATGCTAATAGTGTTAGGTGCATTAGTCAGAGGGAGACGGGTCTGGGTGGGTTGCTCTTCGGAGGGTCAGTGTGGACTTGTTGGGCTGAAGGGCCTGTTTCCACACTGTGGGGAATCTAATCTAATCTAAGCAAAGCCTGGTGGTTAACTGTCAGTCATCATTAACTGCTACATTCTCCATGGCAACAGCTTGACAAATTAGCGTCCACTTTCTAGCTAGTCAGTACTCCCCTCTCACATTGAATCAATGTCTTTTCTTCCCTCCTTGAATTGGCATTCTTGCAAATTGTCCTGAAGACAACAAGATGACCGTCCACAAGATATGTCTTTTTTTTTAGCAAACACTACCAAACAACAAATTTCATTGCTGTTCATGGGACCCTGCTGCACATTTGCAACTGTGGCTGAGCACATTTGTTGGTTCTGAAACTTTATAACAGCACTGGAAATTCTGAGTAAATTGGCAGCATCTATAAGGAAAGCAAAATATTAATATTTCAGGCCCAGAGTCCAAGTTGTGTTGAAGAGCTATGTTGGAAACCCCAATATTTTCTTTTCTTTACAGATACTGACTGATGTTTGGAATGTTCTAGTGCAGTTTGTTAGTCAGTCTTTCTGTGGCACTTTGATACAACTGAGTTACTTGCTGAGATTTTTCAGGGGACAGTAAAGATAAAGTCGTATCCCTTGAGGTCTGCAGTCCTGGGGCTTACAGCACAGATCGAGTCAAGACATCAGAATTCTTTACTTCATTAAAATTCATGAAGCAGTTAGCTCTTGATGAGAAGCTAAATGTTTCGTGGTTAATCATTATTAAGGTTAATTTGGTTTAAAATCCAGATTTCTTATGAAAGCTTTGTCCGTTGCTGAAGGGATTTGAACTCACAGTTGCTGGGCTGACTTGGGTCTTTCCCACTGGTCAGAGTACAGGTGGGGCACTCCCATTAGTTCTGTGGGGGAGGGGGAGACACAGATGGAATCAAGTTCATTTCAGGCACTGAAGCGGCCACCCATTGGTCCTTCTCTGTGATTGAAGCACCCTAGCAGCAGGCATTCTGCCCACTGAGAGTGGCCAGCCACTGAGAGCACTTGGAGTGGCTCTTATTTAATCCCCAAGGTTCCCTCTGAATACAGCTGAGGGAATGTCTGGATCCATGATGGAGCTGAATCCCTGTAGAGCTTGTGGGTTGAGGAAGCTGAGATAGGGTTAGGGGTTTCCTTTGGGAACAACAAGCTTTCCCTGTAAATCTTTATGATCCATCCAAGCTGTTCACTTCAGTCATCTCCACCTGACCCCACTCAATCCCCCACCCAATCGCTGAAACTTCCACAGTATCCCTGCTCAACACTCAAAACTTGCCCGATACCTATCCCACCAACAATCGCTGACATATCTCCAGATTACTGTTCACTTTATCATTGAGCCCTCCACAATATCCCCCTCACCTAGCTAAGCTTCCAATCTGATCTTCCTCCCCAGCAACAACAAACCTACTTCAGAAAACCCCCTACCAGACGAAGAAATACCAGATACACCAATGAGACAGCCCATCACCCAGGAAGCCCTGTATCAAAACTCCACCAGATCCTTGGGGTTAGGAAAATTAACACAATGTTATGGTTTATTGGGAAGGGAATTGAATGCAAGAGTAGGGAGGTTGTCCTTCAGAATCTTCCTCTTCTATTCAATTTCTCTCA
>NC_057743.1:9241126-9260040 GCF_004010195.1 Chiloscyllium plagiosum | reverse complement strand
TAACCTCTGTTATAACAGTGCTGAGCCACCTTCTGTAACCTCTGTTATAACAGTGCTGCGCCATCTTCTATAACCTCTGTTATAACAGCGCTGAGCTACCTTCTCCCATCTCTGTTATAACAGTGCTGAGCCACCTTCTCAAACCTGCATTATAACAAAGCTGAGCCACATTCTCGAATCTCTGTTATAGCAGTGCTAAACTACCTTCTTGAATCTCTGTAATAACAGTGCTGAGCCATCTTCTGCCATCTCTGTTATAACAGTGCTGAGCCATCTTCTGCGATCTCTGTTGTATCTGTGCTGAGCTACCTTCTCGAATCTCTGTTACAACAGTGCTGAGCCAACTTGAAGAATCTCTGTTATAATTGTGCTGTATTACCTTCACGAAACTATGTTATAACAGTGCTGAACTACCTACTTGAACCTCTGTTGTAACAGTGCTGAGCTACCTTCACAAAACTCTGTTATAACAGTGCTGAGCTACCTTCCCGTACCTCTGTTACAACAGTGCTGAGCCATCTTCTTCCATCTCTGTTATAACTGTGCTAAGCTACTTGCTCGGACCTCTGTTATAACTGTGCTGAGACACCTTCAAGAAACTCTGTTATAACAGTGCTGAGCTACCTCCTTGAACCTCTGTTATAACAGTGTTGATCTACCATTTCGATCCTGCCTGATAACAGTGCTGAGCTACCTTCTTGAATCTCAGTTATAATAGTGCTGAGACACCTTCTCAAACCTCTGTTATAACTGTGCTGCGCTAACTTCTTGAACTTTTGTTATTACAGTGCTGAGCTACCTTCTTGAACCTCTATTAATCAGTGCTGAGCCATCTTCTCCCATCTCTGTTATAACAGTGTTGAGCCACATTCTTGAAACTGCGTTAGAACAGTGCTGAGCTCCTTTATGAAACTCTGTTATAACACTGCTGAACCACCTTCTCGGACCTGTGTTTTAACTGTGCTGATCCACCTTCTCGAACCTCTGTTATAACAGTGCTGATCCACCTTCTTGGACCTGTGTTTTAACTGTGCTGATCCACCTTCTCAAATCTCTGTTATAACAAAGCTGAGCCACATTCTCGAACTTCTGTTACAACAGTGCTGAGCCAACTTGATGAACCTCTGTTATAACAGTGCTGAGCCACCCTCTCGGACCTGTGTTATAACAGTGCTGAGCCACCTTCTCAAACCTCTGTTATAAACAGTGCTGAGCTAACTTCTCGAATCTTTGTTATCATAGTGGTGAGCCACACTCTCAAACCTCTGTTTTAACAGTGCTGAGCCACCTTCTCAAATCTCTGTTATAACAGTGCTGAGCACCTTCTCAAACCTCTGTTATAAACAGTGCTGAGCTAACTTCTCGAATCTTTGTTATCATAGTGCTGAGCCACACTCTCAAACCTCTGTTTTAACAGTGCTGAGCCACCTTCTCAAATCTCTGTTATAACAGTGCTGAGCTACCTTCTTGAAACTCTGTTATAACAGTGCTGAGCCACCCTCTCGGACCTGTGTTATAACAGTGCTGAGCCCCCTTCTCGAACCTCTTTTATAACAGTGCTGAGCCACCTTCGCGGACCTGTGTTGTAACAGTGCTGAGCCATCTTGTCCCATCTCTATTATAACTGTGCTGAGCTACCTTCACGAAACTCTGTTATAACAGTGCTGAGCTACATTCTTGAGCTCCTATTATGACAGTGCTGAGCTACCTGCGTGAACCTCTGTTATAACAGTGCTGAGCTACCTTCACGAACCTCTGTTATAACAGTGCTGAGCGACCTTCACGAACCTCTGTTATAACAGTGCTGAGACACCTTCTGTAACCTCTGGTATAATCGTGCTGAGACACCTCCTTGAACACCTGTTATAACAGTGCTGAGCTCCATTTTCGATCCTCTGTTACAACAGTGCTTAGCCACGTTCTCAAACCTGTGTTATAACAGTGCTGAGCTCCCATCACGTACCTCTGTTATAACAATGCTGAGACACATTTTCGATCCACTGTTTTAACAGTGCTGAACTAACTTCTAAAACCTCTGTTACAACAGTGCTGAGCTCCCTTCTTGACCCTCTGTTATAACAGTGCTGAACCACATTCTCGAATCTCTGTTATAATAGTGCTGAACCACGTTTTCGGACCTGTGTTATAACAGTGTTGAGCTACATTCTTGAAACTCTGTTATAACAGTGCGGAGCCATCTTCTGCCATCTCTGTTATAACTGTGCTGAGATACCTTCATGAAATTCTGTTATAACAGTTATGAGCTCCCTCACGAAACTCTGTTATAACAGTGCTGAGCCACTACTTGAACCTCTGTTATAACAAAGCTGAGCCACATTCTCGAACCTCTCTTATAACAGTGCTTAGCTACCTTCTTAAATTTCTGTTACAACAGTGCTGAGCCAACTTGATGAACCTCTGTTATAACAGTGCTGAGACATCTTCTTCCATCTCTGTTGTAATTGTGCTGAATTACCTTCACGAAACTCTGTTATAACAGTGCTGAGCTACCTTCTTGAACCTCTGTTATAACAGTGCTGAGCTACCTTCACAAAACTCTGTTATAACAGTCATGAGTTTCCTTCCCGTACCTCTGTTACAACCGTGCTGAGCCATCTTCCTCCATCTCTGTTATAACAGTGCTGAGACACCTTTTTGAACCTCTGTTATATCTGTGCTGAGCAACCTTCAAGAAACTCTGTT
Source organism: Chiloscyllium plagiosum (assembly GCF_004010195.1). Taxonomy (NCBI): domain Eukaryota; kingdom Metazoa; phylum Chordata; class Chondrichthyes; order Orectolobiformes; family Hemiscylliidae; genus Chiloscyllium; species Chiloscyllium plagiosum. Next base: position 9,257,337 of record NC_057743.1, on the reverse strand, counting down.
ATAACAGTGCTGTGCCACTTTCTCGATCCTCTATTATAACAGTGTTGAGCTAACTCCTTGAACCTCTGTTATAACAGTTCTGAGCCACCTCTTCGAACCTCTGTTGTAACAGTGCTGAGTCACCTTCTCAAACCTCTGTTATAACAGTGCTGAGCTATCTTCACGAACCTCTGTTATAACAGTGCAGAGCTATCTTCACGAACCTCTGTTATAACACTGCTGAGCTATCTTCACGAACCTCTGTTATAACAGTGCTGAGCCACCTTCTCAAACCTCTGCAATAACAGCGCTAACTATCTTCACGAACCTCTGTTATAACACTGCTGAGCCACCTCCTTGGACGTATGTTATAACAGTTCTGAGCCACCTTTTCGAACCTCATAACAGTGCTGAACTACCTTCTGTAACCTCTGTTATAACAGTGCTGAGCTACCATCCATAACCTCTGTTTTAACTGTGCTGAGCTACCTTCACAAACATCTGTTTTAACAGGATTGAGCTCACTTCTCGAAATTCTATTTTAACTGTGCTGAGCTACCTTCACGAAACTCTGTTATAACAGTGCTGCGCTACATTCTTGAGCTCCTATTATGACAGTGCTGAGCTACCTGTTCGAACCTCTGTTACAACCGTGCTGAGCTAGCTCACGAACCTCTGTTATAACAGTGCTGAGCTAACTTCTCAAACCTGTGTTATAACATTGCTGAGCTACCTTCTCAAACCTGTGTTATAACAATGCTGAGCTAACTTATCAAACCTATGTTATAACAATGCTGAGCTACCTTCTCAAACCTGTGTTATAACAGTGCTGAGCTAACTTATCAAACCTGTGTTATAACAATGCTGAGCTAACTTATCAAACCTGTGATACAACAGTGCTGAGCTACCTTCTCAAAACTGTGTTATAACAGTGCTGAGCCATCTTGGGCGGCACGGTGGCATAGTGGTTAGCACTGCTGCCTCACAGCGCTTGAGACCTGGGTTCAATTCCCGCCTCAGGCGACTGACTGTGTGGAGTTTGCACATTCTCCCCGTGTCTGCGTGGGTTTCCTCCGGGTGCGCCGGTTTCCTCCCACAGTCCAAAGGATGTGCAGGGTCAGGTGAATTGGCCATGCTAAATTGTCCGTAGTGTTAGGTAAGGGGTAAAAGTAGGGGTATGGGTGGTTTGCGCTTCGGCGGGTCGGTGTGGACTTGTTGGGCCGAAGGGTCTGTTTCCACATTGTACTGTAATGTAATCTAATCTAATCTAATCTAACACAGGTTTGAGAAGTTAGCTCAGTACCGTTATAACACAGGTTTGAGAACCACTGTTACAACAGTGCTGAGCTGCATTCTCAAACCTGTGTTATAACAGTGCTGAGCTAACTTCTCAAACCTGTGATATAACAGTGCTGAGCCACCTTCTCAGACCTGTGTTATAACAGTGCTGAGCCACCTTCTCGGACTTGTGTTATAATAGTGCTGAGCTAATTTCTCAAATCTGTGATATAACAGTGCTGAGCTAACCTCTCAAACCTGTGATATAAGCGTGGTGAACTAACTTCTCAAACCTGTGTTATAACAGTGCTAAGCTAATTTCTCAAACCTGTGTTATAACAGTGCTGAGTTAACTTCTCAAACCTGTGTTATAATAGTGCTGAGCTAATTTCTCAAACCTGTGTTATAACAGTGCTGAGCTAATTTCTCAAACCTGTGTTATAACAGTGCTGAGCTATCTTCTCAAACCTGTATTATAACAGTGCTGAGCCATCTTGTCCCATCTCTGTTATAACCGTGCTGAGCTACCTTCACAAAACTCTTGTTATAACAGTGCTGCGCTACATTCTTGAGCTCCTATTATGACAGTGCTGAGCTACCTGTGTGAACCTCTGTTACAACCGTGCTGAGCTAGTTCACAAACCTCTGTTATAACGGTGCTGAATTAACTTCTCAAACCTGTGTGATAACAGTGCTGAGCTAATTTCTCAAACCTGTGTTATAACAGTGCTGAACTAACTTCTCAAACCTGTGTTATAACAGTGCTGAGCTAACTTCTCAAACCTGTGTTTTAACAGTTCTGAACTACCTTCTCAAACCTGTGTTATAACAGTGCTGAGCTAACTTCTCAAACCTGTGTTTAACAGTTCTGAACTACCTTCTCAAACCTGTGTTATAACAGTGCTGAGCTAACCTCTCAAATCTGTGTTATAAGAGTGCTGAGCTACCTTCGTGAACCTGTATTCTAACAATTATGATCCACCTTCTTGAGCAACTGTTACAACTGTGTTGAGCTTGTGTTCGAACCTCTGTTGTAACAGTGCTGAGTCCCCTTCTTGAACCTCTGTTGTACAGTGCTGAGTCCCCTTCTTGAACCTCTGTTATAACAAAGCTGAACCACATTCTCGAACCTCTGTTACAACAGTCCTGAGCCAACTTGATGAATTTCTGTTATAACAGTGCTGAGACATCTTCTTTCATCTCTGTTGTAACTGTGCTGCATTACCTTCACGAAACTCTGTTATAACAGTGCTGAGTTACCTTCTTGAACCTCTGTTACAACAGCACTGTGCTTACATCTCGAACCTCTGTTACAACCGTGCTGAGCCACCTTCCTCCATCTCTGTTATAAACGTGCTGTGCTGCTTTCTCGGATCTGTGTTATAACAGTGCTGAGATACCTTTTTGAACCTCTGTTATAACTGTGCTGAGCAACCTTCAAGAAACTCTGTTATAACAGTGCTGAGCCACCTCCTCCAGCCTCTATTATAACAGTGCTGAGCTACCTCCTTGAACCTCTGTTATAACAATTCTGAGCCACCTTTTCGAACCTCTGTTATAACAGTGCTGCACTATCTTCACGAACCTCTGTTATAACAGTGCTAAGCCACCTTCTCGAACCTCTGTTATAACTGTGCTGAGCTATCTTCACAAACCTCTTTTATGACACTGCTGAGCCACCTCCTTGGACGTATGTTATAACAATTCTGAGCCACCTTTTCGAAGCTTTGTTATAACAGTGCTGAACTACCTTCTGTAACCTCATATATGACTGTGCTGAGCTCACTTCTCGAAACTCTGTTTTAACTGTGCTGAGCTACATTCTTGATCTCCTATTATGACAGTGCTGAGCTACCAGCGTGAACCTCTGTTACAACTGTGCTGAGCTAGTTCACGAGCCTGTGTTATAACAGTGCTGAGCTGCCTTCTCAAACCTGTTATAACAGTGCTGAGCTAACTTCTCAAACTTGTGTTATAAAAGTGTTGAGCTAACTTCTCAAACCTCTGTTCTAACAATTCTGAGCTAATTTCTCGAGCATCTATTACAACTGTGTTGAGCTAGTGTTCGAACCTCTGTTATAACAGTGCTGAGCCATCTTCTCCCATCTCAGTTATAACAGTGTTGAGCTACCTTCACGAAACTCTGTTATAACAGTGCTGAGCCACATTCTTGAACCTCTGTTACAACAGTGCTGAGCCATCTTCTCCCATCTCTGTTATTACAGTGCTGAGACACCTTGATGAACCTCTGTTGCAAAAGTGCTGAGCTGCCCTCTCGAATCTCTGTTACAACAGTGCTGAGCCACCTTGTTGAACTTCTGTTTTAACAGTGCTGAGCTACCTTCTCTAACCTCCATTATAACAGTGCTGAGCTATCATCAGGAACCTCTGTTATAACAGTCCTTAGCCGCCTTGTCGAACCTCTGTTATAACAGTGCTGAACCACCTCCTTGATCCTCTGTTATAACAGTGCTGAGCTACCTTTTTGAACCTCTGTTTTAACAGTGTTGAGCCACCTTTTTGAATCTGTGTTATACAGTCATAGAGTCATAGAGATGTACAGCATAGAAACAGACCCTTCGGCCCAACCCGTCCATGCCGACCAGATATCCCAACCCAATCTAGCCTCGCCTACCAGCACCCAGCCCGTATCCCTCCAAACCCTTCCTATTCATATACCCATCTAAATGCCTCTTAAATGTTGCAATTGTACCAGCCTCCACCACATCCTCCGGCAGCTCATTCCATATACGTACCACCCTCTGCAGGAAAAAGTTGCCCCTTATGTCTCTTATATATCTTTCCCCTCTCACCCTAAACCTATGCCCTCTTAAGAAGGAGACCAGAATTGTACACAATATTCCAACAGTGGCCTAACCAATGTCCTGTACCGCCGCAACATGACCTCCCAACTCCTGTACTCGATACTCTGACCAATAAAGGAAAGCATACCAAACGCCTTCTTCACTATCCTATCTACCTGTGACTCCACTTTCAAGGAGCTATGAACCTGCACTCCAAGGTCTCTTTGTTCAGCAACACTCCCTAGAACCTTACCATTAAGTTTATAAGTCCTGCTAAGATTTGCTTTCCCAAAATGTAGCACCTCGCATTTATCTGTGATTAGCTACCTCGTCGAACCTCTGTAACAACAGTGCTGAGCCACCTTCTTGAACCACTTTCCGTCATTGATCAGATCACTGAGTACAGAATTTGGGATGTCATATTACACCTTTGCATGACATTGGTGAAGCCACTTTGAGAATACAGAGGACCCTCGATTATCTGAAGGACACTGGTGGGGAGTATTTCTTTTGGATAATCAAATGCCAGATAACATTGTTTATCCAATCATTGGGACCTTACGATGTTGCCGGATAATCTGATATTCAGATAATCGAGTGCCAGATAATCGTGGTTCCTCTGTACTGCATACAATTCTCGCCGCCCTGCTTTAGGATCGAAGTTAAACTTGAAAAGTTTCAGAAAGAATTTACAAGTATATTGCTGGGTTTGAAGGGTTTGACTTACAGTGACAGACTGAATAGGCTGTGGCTTTTTTCCCTGGAGCATTGGAGTCTGAGGGATGACCTGGTAGAGGTTTATAAAATGATGAGGGACATGGATAGGGTGAATAGATAAGGCCTTTTCCCTGGGAGAGGGAAGTATATAACTACAATGCATAGGTTAAAGGTGAGAGGCGACCTGAGGGGTAATGTTTTCACGCAGAAGTTGGTGTGTGGATGAAATGAGCTGCCAGAGGAATGGGTGGAAGTGGATACAATTACAACATTTAAAGGGCATATGGATGAGTATATGAATCAAAAAGGTTTAGAGGGATATGGGCCAAATGCTGGCAAATGGGACTAGACCAGATAAGGATGTCTGGTCAGCGTGGACATTGGACCACAGGGCCTGTTTCAGTGCTGTGTAATTCTATGACTTTGCGACACTGCACTCCATGTGGCGTAGATGTAGCACAATGCTTTAGGAAGGACGTTCCAGGTTTCTGATGCAGTAATTACTGTGTATCTGATCTTCAGGTAATGAATAGACTGATGCTCCCCAATCTGAGCCAGTGTTGTGGAATCCCGAATGTACAGAATGTTATATTTAGATCAAACTTGGAGTCACTTAACTTGACGTTTACCCTTGCTGATTTCATAAGTTCTTCAAGTGGAGTAGAATTGGAAGTAATCTGAAATTCTGTGATCTACTCCGGAAAACCTAATAGTGAAGGGTAGATCCCAACTCTGATCTTTAAACATTTATAAGCTTGCATTTACAAAGAAGCACAACACGAACATCAAAAGAACACTCTCAGGCTGCTTCTATTTACAGATCAAGTGAATTCCCATTTAATGTTCATTGCATGAAAATAATTAAACACGGAATGAATGTACAATTAATATTGTGTGCTTCAAATATTGACCATACTCCCACTTTTGCCAGGTAGAGCAGATTAGCACAGGAGTCTTCTATCTGTCAATGTGGGTGAAACAGGCCAGTTAATTTAGCACCTTCCCCAAACCTCTACCACTTCCTAAAGCTGCAGCCCCTTCCATCAAGGCCAAGGGCAGCAACTGGGTGAAAGACGCTTGTTGGTCTGCCTGAAATGTGTTGGTCTTCCAGAGCAAGGAGGTGACCCTGACCGAGTGTTGCAGACTGGCACATTCCAAGGTCCAAGACGACGTGCTGAGGGCCACACTAAAACTTGGGGCAGTTGCCGCCAAGGCGCGGTGGGGACAGACCACAGTCTGAGGTCTTGCTGCTAAAGTATAACCAGAATCTGTTCAGATGTCAGACCCTATCAGTGCCTCAACACAAACATAAATAGCTTCCTGCATAAGGAGAAAATGTTTTTGTTGTTTGTTACTGTCGAGAAGCTCAGAGAAATGTCAAAGCTGCAATGTGTTGTTTGTTTGCTTTTCTCTGCAAAGTCTGTACAAATATGATTTGGAACATTTGTATGTACTTAGAGATGATTTTATGAATAAAGTATATTTTTGAAATCAAAAACAAAGTGCAACAGATACATGGGAACACCACCACTTGCAAGTTTCTCTCCAAGCCACTCACCATCCTGACTAGGAAACATGCCAACATTTCTTCAGTGTTGCTGGGTCAAAATAGGGGAATTCACATCAGTTAGCACCGTGGTCCCTACACCCCAGGGACTGCAGCTGTTCGAGAAGGCAGCTCATCTTCATCTTCTCCTGGGCAGTTAAGGATCAGCTGTAAATGCTGACCCAGCCAGTGATGCCCACATAGAATCCCATCAAGTCAACACCAACCCTGCAAAGGGCATTCAACCCAGACCTACACCTTTCCTGTAACCTGGCATTTCCCATGGCTAACCCGCCTAGCCTGCATATCCTGGAGACTATGGGCAATTTAGCATGGCCAACGCACCTAACCTGCACATCTTTGGACTGTGGGAGGAAACCTGGGCACCCAGATGAAACAAACGCAGACAAGGGGAGAATGTGCAAACTCTGCACAGACGGTCGCCCAAGGGTAGAATTGAACCTGGGTCCCTGGTAGCGTGAGGTAGCAGTGCTAACCACTGAGTCACTGTGCCGTTCTAGTGAAATAATTTGTTTTTAAAAATTACCTGTGTCCAGATGATTGGTGTTGTGTCTGTTTATTTGTCATGTTGAGGTACAGCCTTGGAATCAGCTGTGGCTCAGTTGTAGCACTCTTTCCTCTGAATTAGGAGGTCAGGAGTTCGAAGTCCAGGTTCTGAAGAGAAGGACAGGCATGCTGGCCAATATTTAACCTTTGATCAACGTTATTGAGAGAGCAGGGACTGACTGCTTATCGTGTGAGCTTGCTGCGTGCAAATGTTGTAACAACGACTGTACTTCAGAAAGTCCGAAAATGACTTTGAAATATCATGAGTGGTAAAAGGTATTCTCTAAACGTCAGTCTTTTCCCTCCACACTCATCATTAGTGTCGGGCACTATTGTTTCAAATTCGGGGAGTACATGTTGCTCTAACGTTGGGTACACTGGAGTCACTGGGAAGAGATTCCTGCCTCTGACTGGCTGACCCCCTGACAGCCATCAGTGGCTGACTTTCCTGCTCAACTCCTTGCAATCTCAGAGTGTAATGACCTGCTCTCCAGACTGGCATTGTGCAGGGATCCTATGGAGTATTTGACTGAAAACCTTGCAAAAGGTGGATTTTCCCCTTTTAAATAGCTTTAATGTTTCATGGTAAGGTCACAATGGGAAAAGTGAAGGCAAGAGAGAGGCAGGTTCACCCAGGTATCTCCAGCCAACTGACCTCTCCAGTGCCATTGGATGAGTTGATCTACATGCTGACCATGATTTGCAATGAGAAGATTTTGTATTAAGAGTCAAAGTCTGGTGTTGAGAGAAAAATCTCTAAATTTGTAGACAATAGGAAGTTAGGGAGAATTGTGAAAGCGATGATAAGCGACTTCAGAGGGATATTGACAAACTGGCCAAATGGGCAGACACCAGGCAGATGAATTTCAATGCAGAGAAATGTGAAGTAACGCATTTTGGTAGAAGAAACATAGAGGGACAATACAGGCTCAATAGTAAAACGCCGAGGGGAATACAGGAGCAAATGGACCTCAGGGTTCACGTGCAGGACTCTCTGAGGGAGATCGGGCAAATTGAAATAGTTGTTAAGAAACCTTAGAGGATCCTTGGGTTTACAAATAGAAGCATAGGGTACAAAAGCAAGGAAGTGATGTTACACCTCTCCAAGTCATTGGTCAGACCACATGTGGAGTATTGTATTCAGTTCTGGGCACCTTATTCAAGGGAGGATGTGAAAGCCCTAGAGCGATTGCAAAGGAGATTTACTGGAATGATACCAGAAATGTGTGGTTATAGGTACATGGGAAGATGAGAGAAATTGGGTTTAATAATCTTGGAGTAGAGAAGGTTAAGAGGTGACCTTATTGAGGGATTTAAAATTATGAACAATTCTAACAGGGTAAAGAAAGATATTCTGTTTCCACTGGTTAGAATGTCAATAACTAAAGATCACAGTTTCAAGATTGTCAGTAAGAGAGCGAGGAATGAGATGAAGAGAAACTTTGTTCCTCAGAGACCTATTAAGATTTGGAGTGTGCTACCTGGGAGACAGGTGGAGGCGGATTCCATGGGGAGGTTTCAAAAGAGAGATGGAGATATATTTGAAAGGGGTGAGTTAGAAGGCTATGGTTATAGGACGAAGAATGGGACTAGCTGAGTATCTCTTTCTGGGCTCTGATACAGACTTTATGGGCCAAATGGCCTCTTGCTCCAAACTGTAAAATTTTATGATTCTGTAGTTCTAAAGTCAAATAAAAATAAGCTGTCAGAATTCAGTAACTAAATAAGTCGGGAACTGAAAATAACAGGATTTCCAAAGACATTGGATAAAACAGTGAAAAGAAAACTTTATTTTATAAAAGATTTCTGAAATTTCAAACAGGACAGACATCAGTAACACAACAAAATGGGACTGACGTTTGAAATTTGATTTACAAAATGTGTTGTATATTTGATCTCATGATTGTTAAAATATTTCTGCTCCTCAGGAGTAAGTCAGTTGGATTATTGACGTGCTGTGTACTTTTAAATCTGCAATCTTGCCCCAACAACTCGTCGTTTTGTAGAACCTGGGGGAGTCATCCAGATGTTCTGACCAAGCTAGAGGTCAGAGAGGTCACTCCAAGTTGGACTCGAGTTCCAGGAATGAAGAACGCCCCCTTTTCTGAACGACGTCTTGGGGGATTCTGGGATTCCTAGATCTTGGTGTGTTGTTCGTCATATCGAAACTGACATCCCTGACACATCGATTGGGCTGTCTCCCCCTCGCACTGCCCTCAGTCCCAGGGGAGAGGAGAAGAAGCAAGACACAGTGACAGCCAAGCTGCCTTGCATCATATATCACCGCGTCATTGGTCAGAGCGGGGCGTTGATGGAGAATGGGGAAACCAACTCCTCCCGCTGATGACAACAGTGTCCCAATACCAACAAACTTCGAACTTCATTAAAACAAAACAAGGGATAAATACTAACAGAACATGCAGACAGAAGTAACTTGCTGGCTTAATGCTTGATATTTAAACTGCTCCTTATACATGGAAAAGTGCAATAAAATGAAATAAGTGTTCTGCAAATGTAACTTTCATTCTCCAGTTACAATGACTGTCTGAAACATTAGTGATTTGAGGCAGGATATGAGAGGAATGATTGGCTTACACAAAAACAGATAACATTGCAGGGCATTTTGGCCGATTGGATTATGTTTACCCTTTAGGGGGATTTGAAATGAAGAATCTTTGCAAGGCCAGCACTGTCAGCTAGTACTAATCCATTGCAACCACAAGAAACATGATTAATTCACTCTGCCAGCTCTTGCACCTCACTCCCTGGATAATTAGCTCCGAATAATCTTTTGCCTGGGCTGCTTTCCCCACATTTCACTCATGTTACCTTCCAGGTTTACTAACAAGACAGTAGGGATGCCCCTGCATAATCAGCTTGTGCTGAAAGCTATCCTGTGATTAAAACCCAGGATGGAAATCGAACAATTGGCCATACGACTTGATTGTTTAAGCTGATACATTCTGTCATTAAATGTCATTGCTTTTTAACCCATAAGCCAGTAAAGAGTGTCAGCTTGAACAGGAGACCCCCTGCTGTCTAGATCTCGATCTAGTTCGAGCCCTGAGAGAATCTCACTGCAATGGGCGGAGTGCTAGCTCTCCTTCATACACATTGATACTGGTCTGATTAAGATTAAACAGGGTCAGAGTGGAGGTGAGGAAACGACTCTGAGCAATGAACATTGTCCTTTCGCAGAGGAAGGTAGTTGTACAGAACAATGTAGGGCCCATTTAGTCCAACATTCCCAGCATGGGCCGCATCCAGCATGGGGATAAACAAAGACACCTGGAGTCAAGCCTGCAGAACAGCCAAGCTGCAATAGGGAGGGGGAAGGAGGGGGCCAGGTGCTGAAAAGAGCACAAAAATAACTGATCTTTGAATTTTCCTATTGCTATGCAGTTGGCTAGTGGTTTTTAGTTCAGGTTCATGCTTTTCATTGCATGTCTCAACATGAGGTTGGCAGGGGGGTAAACGAGATTGGGTAGGGTAAGAGGAAGGGTGATGGTTGCTCTGTTGCATGGAGCAGTGTGAGGGTTATGTCTGCTGGAGCACTAACACTTAGTCCTACTCCCATTCTGCTGCGATCGCACTGCTCCACAGACCAGAATCACTGCGTTTGTAAGGGGGTGGGAGGGATTGTGGGAGGGGGGAAATTCCTGATGAATGGGGGAGCGCAGTCCACCCTTCCGAGAAGCCGCTCCTTTAGAAGCAGGAAAGTAGCGTCAACAATAGCAGTAAGATGGTGCCAGACCCAACAGGGACCCATGCGGCACTGGGACAGGGCCCACGCTCAAACTTGACACAGTGCTCCCTGTTCTGACCAATGCAGGCTGCGTATGCCATCACGTGAGGAATGTAGTTCTGCTCATGGACGCTGTGGAAGAGGTGAGCCATCGGGCCTTTGGCAAAGATGGCGACGTCTTCGCCCCCGTGCGTTTCCTGCCTCAACGGCACCGCCGACTGCGCCAGGTAGTTGTTCTCATCTGGGAGGACAGCAGTGTGGAAGAGGATAAGGGGAGAATGAGAGTAAGGGGAGAGGGGAACAGTGATGGCGAGGGGGAGAGATAAGAGTGAGAGAAAGGTGGGGAGGAAGCATGGAAAGAAAAGCAATAGAAAAAGTACAAGAGAAAGAAGGAGATAGGTAGAACAGGATGGAGAGAGATCAAGAGGCATAAAATACAAAAAAAAAGAGGTTAGAATAAACTACCTCCCACACAGATACAGAAACAAATACATCTATCCCAAAACTAAATGTCACATTCTTTTTATCTCTTCCTGGGTTGTGAATGTTGCTGGCTGGGCCAGTGTCCCATCCCTAATTACCCCTGAGAAGGTTGTGGTGAGTCACCTTCTTCATTAACTCCATGTTCACCCACAATATCCTGACGGAGGGAATTCCAAGTTTTTGACCCAGTGACACTGAAGAGTTAGCGATATATCTCCAAGTCACGTTGGTGGGTGGCTTGGAGGGAAATATGCAGGTGATGGCACTCCTGTTTATCTGCTGCCCTTGTCCCTCAGGATGGTAAGGGTTTGGAAGACACCGATATGGGACATTGACAGGATGCAGAACTGGGCTGAGACGTGGCAGATGGAGTTCAACCTGGAAAAGTGTGAAGTCATTCACTTTGGAAGGTCGAATTTGAATGCCAAATACAGGATTAAAGGCAGGATTCTTGGTAATGTGGAGGAACAGAGGGATCTTGGGAACAATATCCACAGTAGCCACCCAAGCTGATAGGATTGTTAAGGAGACGTATGGTGTGTTGGCTTTCATTAGCGGGGGATTGAGTTTAAGAGCTGCAAGGATATGCTGCAGCTCTATAGAGCCCTGGTTAGACCACACTTGGAATATTGTGTTCAGTTCTGGTCACCTCATTATTGGAAAGATGTGGGAGCTTTAGAGAGAATGCAGAGGAGATTTACCAGGATGCTGCCTGGACTGGAGGGCATGTCTTATGAAGGTTAAGGGAGCTAGGGCTTTTCTCATTGGAGCGAAGAAGGATGAGAGGTGATTTGATAGAGGTGTACATAGATGTTGAGAGGCAAAGATAGAGTGGATAGGCAGAGACTTTTTCCCCAGAGTGGAAATGACTATCGCAAGGGGACATAATCTTAAGGTGATTGGAGGAAGGTTTAGGGGAGGTGTCAGAGGTAGGTTTTTTACACAGAGAGTGGTGGGTGTGTGGAATGCACTGCCTGCAGTGGGAGTAGAGTCAGATACATTAGAGACATTTAATTGACTCTTGGATGGGTACATGGATGATAGTAAAATGAAGGATATGTAGGTTTGTTTGATCTTAGAGTAGGATAAAAGGTCAGCACAATGTCGAGGGCCAAAGCATCTGTACTGTGCTGTACTGTGCTGTACTGTGCTGTGCTGTGCTGTACTGTGCTGTGCTGTGCTGTACTGTGCTGTACTGTACTGTGCTGTGCTGTGCTGTGCTATGCTGTACTGTGCTGTGTTGTGCTGTGCTGTGCTGTGCTGTGCTGTGCTGTACTGTACTGTGCTGTGCTATGCTGTACTGTGTTGTGCTGTGCTGTGCTGTGCTGTACTGTACTGTACTGTACTGTGCTGTGCTGTGCTGTACTGTGCTGTGCTGTGCTGTACTGTGCTGTGCTGTACTGTGCTGTGTTGTGCTGTGCTGTGCTGTACTGTGCTGTGCTGTACTGTGCTGTGCTGTGCTGTACTGTGCTGTGCTGTACTGTGCTGTGCTGTGCTGTTCTATGTTCTATTTGGCAAGCTACTGCTGTGCATCTTTTAGATGGCACACAGGCTGTACTGTTTTTGGGTCAATTCTACTTTTCACTTGAAGGTAATTTAAGAACATTTTCGAAGACTTACAGATCTCACTGTTGGAAACGTTGGGCCTTTCTCCATTTTGCAGGGAGTAGCCTGGTCCATTTCCATATAGTATTGAAGTGAATGGCCTACTGTCCACATCACTTAAATATGGAGCGAGTCCTGAAAGACAGAGCACAGATTTCAGAAATTACCATCAGGAATATAGCTCACATCACATTCCCCAAGCTCAGGGTGGAAACAGGTCCCACAGATAATTTATTTTAAAAATAAGCTCTCAAGGTCTAAAAGTCACCTTGGCATTGCCAAAGGCTGCAGCAATCACATGGCAGATCCCATGCTGCCATGGTACAGGTAACTCAAACTGCCAGGGGATTTCATCCCCTGATCCAGTCAAATGGCACTTTTCTTCCCTAACTTGTATTTTTACAACAAATAAACAACAAATGTTCAAAGAAGACGGGTAAAAACATCAACCCCCTCACACTTTTGTCTTGGTTTCCTCACGGCGATATGATAGGAATTAGGCTTCAATTCCAGAGGGGCACTCTGAGTTAATCTCAGCCACTTTACACAGTAGGTCGCATTATCATCTGAACAGCTCACTGCTCACTCCTGAATAGATGACAAGACCATTAAGTAGAAATAGGGAAGGAGTGCCCTCTGGTACAATGTAGTTCACCCATTCACAGAGATCACCCTCCCCAAAGGACACCCAACACAACAGAGGCTTCTCAAATTCCTGAAGGATGGCTGTCAGAGCTCATTCCAACTGCTGATTCATCCCAACACCTGTCCTGATCCTTTGTGTTTACTCATTTGGACCCTCACCCCTTGAGATCCTGTCAGTTCTAATAGAAACTGTTCACATACAGCTGTGTGGTTCCTTGCAGTGATTAATAGACAGTTCACATTGTTGGAAGCTGTGTTTGCTATGCTTGGCTAAATGCGGTGTGAGAACACATGTGTCAATGGCATGATGCTATCAGGACTCTGAAAATAGAGGAAGGAACAGCGAGTACTGGAGATTTATATTTCAAAGTCAAGATTGGAGTGGTGCTGGAAAAGCACAGCAGGTCAGGCAGCATCTGAGGAGCAGGGTGATCTCCAGCATCTGCAGTCCTCACTTTCACCTCATTTATATTTCAAAAACAAGTGCAATATATAATAAAGTGTACAGCATGAGATATATATATACTAGTCAACAGGAAAGTATTAAAAAAACCATCAAAATCCAGATTAAGCATCTAAGATAACAGCACATTCTGAAGGGTGTTGATCGGATGATTGTGGAAAAGATTTTTCCTCTTCCAAGAAAAATAAGAGCTAGAGGTCACTGTTTGAAAATTAGGGTCGCCTACTCTCAGTAGGTCATGATTTGTTTGGAGCTCTCTTTTCGAAAGTGGGTTGGCAGCAGAGTGTTTGAATGTTTTTAAGGCTGAGGTCACTAGCTTCTTGATGAGGAAGTGGGTGAAAGGTTATCTGGTGTGGGAGAGAATGTGGATTTGAGTTCACAATCACATCAGCCATTACCTTAGAAAATGGCGGAGTAGGCCCAATGAACCGAATGGCCTAATTCCTGCTCTTTGCTTGTTCAGATTTCCCACCGTGAATTTGAATTTAGTTAAAAAAAATCAGCTTATTAAAAGCCGCTATCAGCTAAACTGATCATGAAGTTTTCAGATTGTCGTTGAATACCATCTTGCTCAGGAATGCCCATGAGGGAAGGAACTCTGCCAACCTTAGCCAGTTGGTGTGTATGTAACTCCAAACCCACACAGATGTGGTCAATTCACGTCTGCCCACTAACGTGGCCTCGTATCAAACCATTATGCAGTTCAGTGATTCCAGAAGAGTTCCCACCAGTGGTTTCTCAAAGCAACTATTAATGGACAATAAATATTAGCCTCGCCAGCAACACCCACATCCTGAAAAGCTAAACCATCGAGTAAGGCAAAGTGATGCCCCTCAGAAACCATCAAGTTAGTTCACTGCCTCCAGATCCTTAACGGAACTGACTCTTGCCTGAAAGCAGCATCTGTCTACAATTAATGAACATATAATTATTGGGTACGTAGCAAAACTAGATTGATTATAGAGGAACTCCAGCCCTTTTGCTAATACTGAAAGATTGTGGGTGCACTGACAAGGGAAACAACTGATTTGTTATTCAGTCATCCTAGAGGATAGATTGACTTCCTACTTATTATGAATGGATTGTTGTCAACACTGTCAGCGGGATCCTACTGTTGGGTATCTGCGGCTGTTTATACCAGTCTGTTACGTGGCTGGTTTGATCAATTCTCATGCTTTTTAGAAAGATACACACAAAAAAAAACAAACCCTGAACTGAGTCAGACTTGAGGTTTCGAAAGAGCATCCTCCTAAATTACAGTCTCCTGAGAGGGATGATATTTTATTACACCCGGCCCATGAACTGCCCTGGAACGTTAAAGGTGACATAAATACAGGTTGTTGTTGGTCATCAGTTTAGACAAACTTTAAGAAAGGCTTGACACTGTATAGTTGACAGTATCTGTTCAGTCACTTTGAATATTTGCCTGTTTCTAACATAATGATACCTCCTGAATGTCCAATGACTCCCATGTGATCACATCTGCCTTACCCAGCTTCCTGATGTCAGAGTTAGTGGTGCTGGTTCCTTTCAGGCTGTCCTCGACTCTCTTTTCCTTTATAGTAATTTTTATAAACTCAGTATCTGAGGATCCCCCCACTAAGGAAGCCACGATACGCATATCTTTCCTTGTGAATAACATTTCTGTATTTTTTTTGTTGGCGTCTGTTCACTTGGCACTTGGGAGCTGCGACTATTAGAGAGGCGAACTCGTCCTACTCCATGTAGCATGAACCAAGGCCATGAGATCTCTCTCCATTACTAGCAATTCAATACACCACTCACTAACATTAGGTTAGAAGGCCAGAAAAAGACCAATTCAACAAGTAAACTCCTGGGCAAACATCCACTTGAACCTGTGGATGGAGTGCTTACAACTTGTGGATGTGAATGACTTGTTCCGTTGTTTTCCACAAAACAAACACAATCAAACAAGCACCTCCTGATAGAGTCATAGATAGAGTCATAGAGATGTACAGCATGGAAACATGGAAACATTCGGTCCAACCCATTCATGCCGACCAGATATCCCAACCCAATCTAGTCCCACCTGCCAGCACCCGGCCCATATCCCTCCAAACCCTTCCTATTCATATACCCATCCAAATGCTTCTTAAATGTTTCAATTGTACCAGCCTCCACCACTTCCTCTGGCAGCTCATTCCATACACGTACCACCCTCTGCATGAAAAAGCTGCCCCTTAGGTCTCTTTTATATCTTTCAACTCTCACCGTAAACCTATGCCCCTCTAGTTCTGGACTCCCCGAACCCAGGGAAAAGACTTTGTCTATTTATCCTATCTATGCCCCTCATAATTTTGTAAACCTCTATAAGGTCACCCCTCAGCCTCCGACGCTCCAGGGAAAACAGTCCCAGCC
>NC_057743.1:9154907-9241038 GCF_004010195.1 Chiloscyllium plagiosum | reverse complement strand
ACTCCACTTTCAAGGAGCTATGAACCTGCACTCCAAGATCTCTGTTCAGCAACACTCTCGAGGACCTTACCATTAAGTGCATAAGTCCTGCTAAGATTTGTCTTTCCCAAAATGCAGCACTTCGCATTTATCTGAATTAAACTCCTTTGCCACTTCTCAGCCCATTGGCCCATCTGGTCCAGATCCTGTTGTAATCTGAGGTAACCCTTTTCGCTGTCCACTACACCTCCAATTTTGGTGTCATCTGAAAACTTACTAACTGTACCTCTTATGCTCGCATCCAAATCATTTATGTAAATGACAAAAAGTAGAGGGCCCAGCACCGATCCTTGTGGCACTCCACTGGTCACAGGCCTCCAGTCTGAAAAACAACCCCCCACCACCACCTTTGAGCCAATTCTGTATCCAAATGGTTAGTTCTCCCTGTATTCCATGAAATCTAACCTTGCTAATCAGTCTCCCATGGAGAATCTTGTCGAATGCCTTACTGAAGTCCACATAGGTCACATCTACTGCTCTGCCCTCATCAATCTTCTTTGTTACTTCTTCAAAAAACTCAATCACTGAGATTTTAAACTTCACTGAGATAAATCACTCTGCAGCTCCTTAATTTGGAGAGGTGATGTCCTAATGGTCTGGACTGTTAATCCTGAGACCCAGGTAATGCCCAGGGGACCTGGATTCAAATCCTACTTTGGCAGATGGTGGAATTCTAATTCAATAAACATCTCTAACCCTTAACGTTATGTTCTATAACTTACCGAATTAAGTCCATTCAAAGCCAGTTAAAAAGGTATTCATCACTGCAAGAATCACTGGCACATTTAAAACTGACACAAGATTGGAAATGAGTACTGTAGGAATTCTACAGGAATTCCACACTATAGGAATTCTAATTGTAATTCTAATTCTAATTCTCTCATGGCCTCAAAATGAACAAACAGAGGGTGACACCATCATTAACACTCGCACTGCTGGAAGTCGAACTGAACTGTTAATGTCACTGTGTCACATCTGGCTCTATTATTTTTTAGATGAGAAGCAGAGACAAACATCAAAAGTATGAATTAAATGAGCCGGACAGATCAGGATTTCTCCCAAAGCACTAAACAGCAAATCAACTCACATAGAGCAGGACTCAAAAACAGAGAATGGACAAGCCATTAGGTTATCTGTTTTTGGTGTACAGTCAGTTCTGCTATAACACAGTAGTTCCGTTCTCATGTAATCCCATGTTACAAGAAAATTGCAAAGTAGCAGCACCATTTAAACAATGGGGACAGAATCGCATTATAACCAATACACACTTTAAAAGTTCGCACTTTAGAAACAGTCTCTCCAATTCATCAATTGTATTCTAGTGAATTTGCGTTAACGAAATGCGATTACAGCAGAACAGCCTGTAATCACTGAGAGAGGGCTAACAGCCATGGACACCAGGAGAAATCTCACCTTTTTCGTAGACTGGTGCAGTGGAAATTTTTATATCATGTTTAGCAGACACACAGCATTAATAACTTGTGTCATATTTCTGTAGTATACTGGTTATCACGCTTGCCTAACACACGAAAGGTCTCTGATGCGAAAGTGGGCAGAAACAGCAGCGTCCCCTCGCCTGCTTGCTGGTAAAAGGGAATGCTACTAGCTATTTGGGATGGCACGGCAGCTAGCACTGCTGCCTCACAGCGCTAGGGACCCCGGTTCAATTCCACCCTCAGACGACTTTCTGTCTGGAGTTTGCACATTCTCCCCCTGTCTGCGTGGGTTTCTTCTGGGTGCTATGGTTTCTTCCCACAATCTAAAGATGTGCAGGTTCGGGTGGATTGGCCAGAGGAAATGCAGGGATAGGGTGGGATACCCTTTGAAGGGTCTGTGTGGACTTTGATGGACTGAATGGCCTGCTTCCACACTGTAGGGATTCAATGCAAAAGGAATTCTTTAATAACCCTACTTTTGCCAAGTTGGGTGAATAAACTCTGTTGTGTGTTGACATTAGCCAGACAAAATCATTTTGGATGAATGGGTAATAAAGCTGGGTAAAAGTGACAGCAAGAGGTAAAAGGATGACAGGAAGCGAGCCAATGCAGTGTTCCTCATTGGAAACTATTAAGGCAGCTAATCATTTACCACACTGCCAGAAAGGGTTCTTCTTCAATCTCAGTACAAGGCAACAGCAGAGTGTGCTTTGTGGAGGTGATGCCATTGTTGGGTATGCGCAGTGCTATTTCATTCCCAGAAGGCTGGATTACAGAGCCTGTACCTAATCCCTGGATTTGGAAATAAAGCACATCTCAACGCAGATAGACTCTGCTGTTCCCATCATCTGTTGGCATCAAATCACGCCAGACTCACTCCCAATTTCACTTAGTTGCCATAGTTTGCAGATTCAGGTTATGGGCAACATATAAATTCATTTGTGGATATACGAAAGTGCAACAAGTGCCTTATAACTTGGGACAGAAGTCATTGACAGAAGAAAAAAGCTGCAGAGTGCCAACCCAATTGTGTGTGTTTGTGCACGTGCATGTGAGAGAGAGTGAATGAGTGAATGAGTGAGAGGTTAGTGTGTGTGTGTGTGAGAGAGAGAGAGACAGACAGAGAGTGAGATGTTAGTGTGTGTGTGTCTGTGTGTGAGAGACAGAGTGAGTGAGTGAGAGAGATGTTACTGTGTGTGTGAGAGCAAGAGAGAGAAAGACAGAGAGTGAGAGAGAGAGAGTGAGTGAGAGAGATGTTTGTGTGTGTGAGAGAGTGAAAGAGAGAGAGTGAGTGAGTGAGATGTTAATGTGGGTGTGTGAGAGAGAGAGAGTGAGTGAGTGAGATGTTAGTGTGTGTGTCTGTGTGTGATGTTGGTGTGTGAGGTTTGATCCACTGGCTGTGAAGTACGTAAAACTCTCCTGGAGTGCCCAGTTTCAACAGTAGCATTTAAGGACAATACTCACTGCAAAAGGCTGAGGTGTTGCAGCATATCAAGGACTGCAGCAGTGTCAAGGGACAGCACGGGGAACTGTGAAATATTTTCAGTAAAATACCGTTGAGCGTTCTAAAGATTCCAGCAGTACTTCTCCACAGCATAAGGAGGGAGGTATGTTTAATGATATCTGCTCACAAGCAGCACTGAGATGGCATAGGAGGTGGACTATGGTGATGGCAGCCATTTTGATTAAAGGTGTTACATGGCAACAGTCACAAGTATTCCAAATCCAAGCTTCAGTATTTCCTCAGACTGTAGTATACGGTGGCTCAGTGGTTAGCACTGCTGCCTCACAGTGCCAAGGACCCAGGGTTTGATTCCAGCATCGGGTAACTGTCTGTGTGGAGTTTGCACATTCTCCCCGTGTCTGCATGGATTTCCTCCGAGTGCTCCAGTTTCCTCCCACAATCCAAAGATGTGCAGGTCAGGTGAATTGGCCATGCTAAATTGCCCATATATTAGGTGCTGAAAATGTGTTGCTGGAAAAGCGCAGCAGGTCAGGCAGCATCCAAGGAGCAGGAGAATCGACGTTTCGGGCATGAGCCCTTCTTCAGAAAGGGCTCATGCCCTTCTGATCTCCAGCATCTGCAGTCCTCACTTTCCCATAGTATTAGGTGCATTAGTCAGGGGTAAGTATAGGGTAGGGAAATGGGTCTGGATGGGTTACTCTTCGGAGGGTCGGTGTGGACTTGTTGGGCCAAATGGCCTGTTTCCATACTGTAGGGATTCTAATTTAATCCAAAGTCTGACTGCATGACATGCGAATGAGGCACAGTATACATCATCACAGGAAGTGATGCAATGTCACATGATCTCACTGCTTTACAACCTCAAGGTAAGATAGTGTCAAGTGTACCTTAAATAAAAGTGTTTATACTTTTCCTTATACCTCTGTAAATATTCTTTAGAAGCACACAACTAACGATATTATATTGTACAGAACACCCACTGTTGGGCAAGAACACTGAACACAATGTTGAGTCAATGAGACTTCATGTCCCCCTCACACCCTTTACAGACCTAACTTAAAAAAGGGTCAATTTTGGCGAACAATATCTGAGCCCAAAGAGTATCTTAGAATTCTGCATTTTTCAGGCATTTCTGACAATTTCCTGGAGCCATTGGGAGAGCCAGTTGTGACTGTTGCTATGTAACACCTTTAATCAAATTGGTCCTCATGACCATAGTCCACCTCCTATGCCGTCTCGGTGCTGTTTGTGAGCAGATATCATGAGACATCCCTCCCTCCTTGTTCTGTGGAGAGGTACAGCTGGAACCTTTAGAACACTCGGCATTATTTTACGGGAAATATTTCATAGCTCTCCATAACCGCCACTTGAATGGACAACAGTCACCTACTTGGAAAGGCCAGGTCACCCTGGAGGGTTTGTTAGTGCTGCGAGCGCACCCAATTAACATGAAGGAGTCACCACCTTGGATAAGAGTCACTGTCAAATGACTGTAGCTGCTGTGGAAAACAGGAACAGATGTATTTCTATCCCCAGATCATCCCAGTAATAACTCGTAGCCCTGTCAGTGAAGGTCTCCAGGTGATACGTTCGAGCTTAGTGGACTGTAACCCAGGAAACCAACTGCTTAAAACGCAGCAGCTACCCAGTTAATTTGTGGATATTGCAGACCATAAGTGGTTCAACAGAACGCTCAGAAGCATCCATAACAATTCACATTTGCAGATTGATGGTCTAATTAAATTTGAGTTCTGAGGCTGATCATTAATACACTTCCCAGCAGATGAATTGAACAATTTAGTTCAGGTCATTGGGTCAAAACAACCAGACGCCATTGACTTTAGCTTGCAGTCTGCTCAGGAATGGAAAATCGAATTGCGGAACAGTTCGAGCATGGGGGAGGCCATTCAGTCCATTTAACCCGAGCTAGCGTTCTGCAAGAGTTATTGAGCAAGTTCTACTGCTCTCCCTTCACTGTCCTACCCCTATAACCCCGCAAATACTTGCCCTTCAGGTGCTTAGCCACTTCCATTCTGAAAACCACAATCGAATCCCAACTCCCAATCCCTGCATTCCAGATCCTAATTATTCACTTAATTGAGAAAAAAAAGGTTTTTCTCATGTCATCTTCAGTTCTCTTGCAAGTCACTTTAAGTCTGTATCCACTCATTCTCAACCCTTCTGTCAATGGGCATATTTTCTCTTTATCGATCTTCTCTGGATGCCTCAGGATGTTCAGCAATCGATTAAAGATCTACTCAAACTTCTCTCCTCTAACATAATATGTCTCATGGTCAGTATGTCATTATCCCTTTAAAAGATACGTTCATGTAGTCACTATCCCTTTAAGAGACTTGCTCATGATGTTATCGCTGCACATGACCTGAGGTAGAAAGACATTTCATATGACCTCAGATCATCTAAAGCATCACAATCTAATACCTTAGTATTAATCCAGACACTAAAGTAATGTTTGTACACAATAGTTAGTTGTAATAATTGTCTGTTAGATTCTTCAATGCCATCTTATAATCCTGTTTCTGATGTTACGAGAGATAACATCAGGTAAAGTACCATGCTGGAGACAAAACCACATCAAAAACAACCTGACATTCTCTAACTAATATCCATCATCGAAGGAGCCTTTCCTGTGATGCATTCGATTTTACTATGAACTAAGTGACAAGATAAAGTCTATTCCCAAAGCGCCTGGAGCCACCTAAAATATAAAGTCATTTAATTCCAGGAAAAAGACATCATATCAATAACATTTAAAGCAAAACGCTACGGATGCTGTAGATCTGAAATCTGAGATTGCTAGAGAAACTCAGTAGGTCTGGCAGCATGTGTGATGAATGAAATAGAGTTAACTTTTAAAGACTACTATGACAGTTCTGCAGAACTTCTTCTACTGTCCTGGTCAACCTTTCTCCTTTAACAGCATTAGTTACCTTGCCATTTATCGCATTCGGTTTTGTGGAATCTTGCTGTGTATGCATTGATTGCAGCACTTTCCTGCATTACTAGGATTACAGCTCAAACATGGCCATTTTCAACATTAATCCCAACTTGACCTTTTACATTCTGCTGCAGTGATGATCCTGGAGTAGAATGGTTACCATAATCCAATGCCCGTTTCCAATAACGTTTCGTTCCTCAAACTGAATTGATATGTAGCTGTGATACTCAGTTAAATTGCTTTCTCTTACATCAAGTGAAGGAGATTGGAGATTCAGTCTTTAGTGAGGGGGGGTGGTTTAAACTGATTATAGAGGGGTATGGTTTGGGGGAGGGGATATGTAGGCTTTCAAAGCAAGGCAATATGGTAGAATTACAGGGTAGCTTGTTGGATTCTAACACATAGAGTGGGACAGGATGTAGAAACATATCAGCAATAGGATTAAAGAGGGAACAAATGATAAAATGGTGGAACTAATAATAGCGCCCTGCTTCACAGCGCCAGGGACCTGGGTTTGATTCCAGCCTCGGGTGACTGTCTGTGTGGAGTTTGCGTATTATCCCCGTGTCTGCGTGCGTTTCCTCCGGGTACTCCGGCTTCCTCCCACAGTCCAAAGATGTGCAGGTTTGGTGAATTGGTCATGCTAAATTGCCTGTAGAGTTAGGTGCATTAGTTAGGGAGAATGGATCTGGGTGGGTTACTCTTCGGAGGGTCGGTGTGGACTAGATGGGCCGAAGGGCCTGTTTCCACACTGTAGATAATCTAATCTAATCTAATCTAATATAATGCCTCTGCTTGAATACACATTGTATTTGGAACAAAATAAACAAATTAATATATAAGTTAATGGTTAATATATAACCTCAGATATAAGTTAACAGCTATGGTCTGACAGCCAATACATAGACATGGTTACAAGGAGATCAAAGCTGGGAACAATATGTTAATGACTGTGGAAAGCGAATGTGCCAGGATGAAGTTTGCGATGACACAAAAATAGATGGAAAGGTCAGTGGTGAGAATAACATGAGTGTGCAGATGGATACAGACAAGTTAGGCAAGTTCACAAAGATTTGGCAGATGAAATGTAATGTGGGAAAGTACATACTTTTGCAGAAAGAAGAGGAACTGAATATTATTTAAATGGGAAAAGACCACAAAAAATATGCAGCACAGATGGATTTGGAGTCTTGATTTATAAATCACAAGAAACGAGCATATAAGTTCAGCAGTTAACGGGGAAGGCAAATGGAATGTTGGTCTTTATTTCAAAGGGAATGATGTATAAAAATAGGGAATCCTTGCTAAAACTATACAAGGCCCTAACCTGACCATGGCTGGAATACTGTGAATGGTTTTGGTCCATTGAATTGGAGGCACATCCCCACAGAAGGTTAATGAGGTTTACCTCGGGTATGGAGGGAAGTTCTTATCAGAGGTTGAGTCAATTGAGCCTGTACTCATTAAGTCTAGAAGATTGAAAGGTGACCTTATTGAAACCTAAATGATTCTGAGGGGATTTGACAAGGAGAGGTTGTTTCCCCTTGTGGGACAGTCTGGGACCACAGAATATAAACTCAGAATAAGGGACCAGTTTATACAGAAATGAGGAGGAATTTCTTCTCTCAGAGGATAGTGAGTCTTTACCACAGAGCACCGTCAAACCTCATTAAGTATATTCAAGGCCAAGATGGACAGATTTTTAATCAATAAATGTATCAAGAGATATGGAAAAAAACAGGAAAGTAGAGTTGAGGATTATCAGATTATTCATGATCTCATGAATAATCATGATCTCATGCAGCGCAGACTCAATGAACCGAATGGCCTATTTCTGCTTTGACATCTTATGATCTAAGATTGTCAAGAGATCTGCAGCAAATTCCAGTAACTCGCATTGGGATGCAGATCACTTAGTACCTAATAGAATAGGATCATAGGAAAGAATGATTTCCTGTTCTATGTTCAGAATTAAACGGCAGTCACTTTGGAGAAGCATTTGAACTCAAAGCTGTGTGTGAGGAAGGGAATTGGTGAAATACAATGACTTTGCTTCAGAACTGGAGACTAGAACTCTCTCAAAGGTTGCCAGACCTGCTCGAACTCTTCCTGTTTTTATTATTATAGTCAATCATCCTGGTATTTCTTTACCAATTGAGACACCTTTTTCGCAAATACTAAGAGACTTCCATCAATAAATGCCTCAATTTAAAATTTTCCGCCCTGGTTTTCAAATCCTTCCTTGTTCTCACTCCTTCCCATATCTTCCAAATCTCCAATCCTCTGGGAGTCTTGTGATTCTTCAAATCTGACCTCCTGCACTTCCCCAGTTTTAATCTCTCTGCCATTGCTGGCTGTGTCTTCAGAGGATTCCTGAAGAAGAGCTTATGCCCGAAACGTCGATTCTCCTGCTCCTTTGGTGCTGCCTGACCTGCTGCGCTTTTCCAGCAACACATTTTTAAGCTCTGATCCCCAGCATCTGCAGTCCTCACTTTCTCCTCTTCAGAGATCAAGTCCATCCTCTCTGGAGTTCTGTCCCTTTGACTTCCCACCTCTCTATCTCTCTTCGTCTCCTAGCCCGCTACTTCAAAACCCACGTCTTTGACCAAACCATTGGTCACCTGTCCTAAAACCACCGCCTGTTGCTCGATGATAAACTTGTTTGACAAGGCTTCTGTGACATTTCCTCCTGTAAAGGATTGCTACAGTTGTTGAACTCACCAAATATGTTGCTTCCCCGAAAGGTGTAGCCACCAAAGGTAAAAACGTGAGAGTGGTCTGCTGTGATAACCGTTAATGTATCCGTGTCTCTGGTTAAGGAGCCAGCCCTCCCAATGGCTTTATCCATCTCCACAGCTTCATACAAAGCCATCTTGGCTTTCCCTTCGTGATGTCCATGGTCTATTCTGCCACCTTTGAAAAGGAAAGATTCAGTCATTGCCTTGGACTTGGGAGTATCTCTTAAATGTTTCAACTTTAAAAATAAAGGACTTACCCTTCCATGCAAAAAAATAACAACTTCAGAAGGGCAAAGATCCACCAAGGGTAGAAAACAGTGATTTTTAAAAATTCTTTCACAGGATGAGGTCATCATTCCAGTGAGGAGTCAACCACATAGCTGTCGGTCTGGAGTCACGAGTAGACAAGACTGGTTAGGAATGGCAGATTTCCTTCCCTATCATGAACCAGATGTTTTTTTTTTCTGAAAATCATTTTGTGGTCATCATTAGACTCTTAATTCCAGACTTCACTGAATTCAAATTTCAACACCTGCTAATGTGGGATTTGAACCCAGGTCCCCGGAACACATCCTGGTTCTCTAGATTAGCAATCCAGCAATGATACTACCAGGGCATTACCTCCACCAAAAATATCAGCATGGGGGGAGTGGAGTGGCTCAAAATGGGCTTCAGCTTCCTCAGGAGGGAGTCTGGACAGATCAACAGGGAGAGACTGTTCCTCCTCATGGAAGGAGGGAGAGCCAAAGGATATAGTTTTACAAGAATTTGCAAAAGATGCAATCAGTTGATGAGAGAAGACCTTCTTTTTTCACCCAGCGAGTAGCTCACGTCTGGAATGCATTGCCTGGAAAACTAATGGAGGGAGGTCCAATTGAGGCATTCAGGAGAGGCATAGAAACAATGGGCAGAGTTACAGAGTAAAGGCAGGACTATTGCTCACAGAGTCAATGCAGACAAGATGGACCAAATGGCCTTGTTTGACATTTGTGATTCCCAATATTTTTCCCCAATGTGACCCCATTTCAAAGGTTCCTGTGATCCCACAGTGAAAGCTGGTAAAAGGAAGAGGTCGGGGGGTGGGACGGTGTAGGGAGGGAGAATGATGTATATGAGCAGGAGGGAGGGACTGGGTGATTGGCAGGTGAGATGGTTAGAGACCTTTCTAATGGTGGGTACTGGGGTGGGGTGGGTCTGCAGGGTGGGAGTAATGGGCATTAAAGCTGCTGAGCTGACCCTGTAAATGGCAAAAGAGCATATTTTCACAGATTCTGGTTGTGGCACCACCCAGGCCTCAATGAATCAGCCAAATCAGAAGAAACAGATACATTTATACTGGGGGGGGGGTCCTTGGAAAGGGAGCGCATGGTGTGTATCAATATTCTTGATGCCTTTAGAGAGGTGGGCACCCTCGGGGTTAAAGTGCTTTATTTCCCTTTCCAACTGCATTTAGACTGAGCCCCCTCCCCCTCTCCCTCACCTTTGATGGTCTGCCTTGCCCTTCATGGGCTTTGTATGTAAATGAATCAATTGGATGCATGGGTGAGTTACTGGTGGTGGTTATCGGTGAAAAAAATACTACAGGGGATTTGGTGATGGGGTCATAGAAAATATTCAGTTGTGTGTAAGAGCACTTCTGGATATATATTTAAAAGACAAGGACATTTAAAGAGGCTTCATGAAGATGCCTCAGAGCTCTTGAGTCCACCATTGACAGTTTGGGAACTGCTGATGTGTCTCATGGAGAACAGATGAGATGCAAAGTCTGGTAAAAGGAGTCAGAGCAAAAGTCAGAGGGGCTGAATGGCTTACTGTAGTTCACCATCCTCACTTCTGCAACAAGCCATTCTTTATTGGCTGTCGAAAGGTACCAGGGAGTGAAATGGCTGAAGGTGGAGCTCTGCACAACTCAAGTATACAGTAGCTTCTGTGGCTTTGCTTGAGGTAAGTTGGAAGATATGGTCATTTAGACCAACAGCGGTGTTACCTCAGACGTTTAGCGAGGCAGGGATGTGCGACTTTATCTGTAAGCAGAGAATCCTACTGGGCCAGCCATTGAGAAAGTTACAACCCAAGTAGATCAAAAAAGTCTGGCAGAGCTCAATTGGTAGTTCTGCATGTTGAGATTCTGAACTAAACACAACATTTGGGGAGTTCAGGGTAAACCGAGAGAAGGTGTATGAAACTAGGTGTGGAGACGGAAACAATAAACATTGATTAACTCTCGAGGAGGGAGATGGTAGTGTGGTGGTAATGTCACATGGTTGCTGGCCCAGATAAATATTCTGGTGCTGGAATTAAATTCAGTTAGTAAACTCTGGAACTGATAGCTAACCTCAGTAATGATGGCCATCAAGTCAGCAGTGATTATTGTAAAATCTCATCGGCTTCACTAATACCCCTTGGAGAAGGAAATCTGCTGTCCTTACCTGGTCTGGCCTACATGTGACTTCAGCAAGGCAGTCAATTCTCAAGTGTCCTCTCAAGTGCCATCACACTTCCAGGGCAATTAGGAATGGGCAAAAAAAAAATCCTGACTTTGCTAGCTAACACTGACATGAAAGGATAAAGAAAACAAAACAGGATTGGGAGGCTTTCCAGAGTCCAGGATTTATTGATAAGATCATCACTGGCACTGTCTTCTTTATATGACTGACCATGATTCAGAAACTTGGTGCCAAATTGGTCACATGTACAGATGGCACCAAACCAGACAGGTCAGCTGATTGAGAGAAGGAAGCTGAGAAATGACTGAATGCTCTCGAGAATGGGATTAGAATAGTTGGACGCTTGGTGACCAGTTTGGACATGATGGGCCGATGGGCCTCTTTCTGTGCTGTAAAACCCTTTGAGTCGATGACAAAGGTGTAAAAGAGCAGAGTGGCAGCAGATGGATTGGGATCCAGGCATGTTGAAGGAGCTTGGAATAGGAAGGAGATAGATGGTTACATGTGTTTGGGGAATGGTGCTGAACCAGTGATGAAACTGCACAGCTTTTGTGGATGTGGCACTAGGCAACAAGATCCAGTAACAGCCAGAGAGGAAGCCAATTGGATGACATATGACACACACAGCCACAATAGTCAAATAAAACAGAAGCTGTTTATCAGACTGTGCTCTGGTCAGACTCCAGCATTCCTGCAGCATGTAACAGTCTTGCAAAGGGCAGCACAGCTCTCTCAATCTTTCATTGAAAAGAAAAAGTACTGTGGACAATGGAAATCTGAAACCAACACAAAGGACGTGAGAATTCTCTGCGTTTGTTACACATTCGTGTGAGTTTTCCTTCTTGTTTTTGACCTTACTCCCTTCTCTCGCTCTTAGTCCACACACACAAACTCTGGGTAGTAAGCCGAGTGACCACTTACTGGGATCCCTCACTGACAATGGCACTATACACAGGAATCTGTAATTGTACACAGGAATCTGTGACTGTACACAGGAATCTGTAACTGTACACAGGAATCTGTAACTGTACACAGGAATCTGTAATTGTACGCAGGAATCGGTGACTGTATACAAGAATATGTGACTGTATGCAGGAATCGGTGACTGTATACAAGAATATGTGACTGTATGCAAGAATATGAAACTGCACACAGGAATCTGTAACTGTACACAGGAATCTGTAACTGTGCACTGGAATCTGTAATTGTACACAGGAATCTGTAACTGTACACAGGAACCTGTAATGGTACGCAGGAATCGGTGACTGTATACAAGAATATGTGACTGTACGCAGGAATCTGTGACTGCACACAGGAATCTGTAACTGGACACAGGAATCGGTGACTGTATACAAGAATATGTGACTGTACGCAGGAACCTGTAACAGTACGCAGGAATCGGTGACTGTATACAAGAATATGTGACTGTATACAAGAAAATGTGACTGCACACAGGAATCTGTAACTGTACGCAGGAATCTGTAACTGTGCACTGGAATTTGTAATTGTACGCAGGAATCTGTAACTGTACACAGGAACCTGTAATGGTACGCAGAAATCAGTGACAGTATACAAGAATATGTGACTGTACGCAGGAACCTGTAACAGTACGCAGGAATCGGTGACTGTATACAAGAATATGTGACTGTACGCAGGAATCTGTGACTGCACACAGGAATCTGTAACTGGACACAGGAATCGGTGACTGTATACAAGAATATGTGACTGTACGCAGGAATCTGTGACTGTACGCAGGAATCAGTGACTGTATACAAGAATATGTGACTGTACGCAGGAATCGGTGACTGTATACAAGAATATGTGACTGTGTACAAGAATATGTGACTGTACGCAGGAATCGGTGACTGTATACAAGAATATGTGACTGTACGCAGGAACCTGTAACTGGACACAGCAAACAAATCTGAGAACTGGTAGTTCCAGGAGAGTTTAAATGACTTTTCACCATCACAGTTGATCCTTTTCATGTAAGTTTGCAGGTGACTGGGCCACAGCTACACCAATACCTGAGGCCTTTTCAGGAAGTTAGAACATAGAACATAGAACATAGAAGAGTACAGTGCAGTACAGGCCCTTTGGCCCTCGATGTTGCGCCGATCCAAGCCCACCTAACCTACACTAGCCCACTATCCTCCATATGCCTATCCAATGCCCGCTTAAATGCCCATAATGAGGGAGAGTCCACCACTGCTACTGGCAGGGCATTCCATGAACTCACGACTCACTGAGTAAAGAACCTACCCCTAACATCTGTCCTATACCTACCCCCCCTTAATTTAAAGCCAGCCGCAGCAGAGTCTTATACAACTGCAACATGACCTCAGTACTCTGGAACTCAATTCCTCTACCAATAAAAGCCAGTACTCCATATGCCTTCTTCACCGCACTATTTACCTGGGTGGCAACTTTCAAAGATTTGTGTACATGGACACCAAGATCCCTCTGCTCATCCACACTACCAAGTATCCGACCGTTAGCCCAGTACCCCATCTTTTTATTACTCTTACCAAAGTGAATCACCTCACACTTAGCTACATTGAACTCCATTTGCCACCTTTCTGCCCAGTTCTGCAGCTTATCTATATCCCGCTGTAACCTGCCACATCCTTCCTCACTGTCTACAACTCCTCCGACTTCACTTGCAGCCAGTCTCAGGCCCCCATGAGTCTGACTGACCCACACTGGATTCTGGTCAAGTAGCATCTTGATGATAAAGTTCTCACCCTTGTTTTCCAAAACTCTTCCATAGCCTCATCCCAACCCATCTCTGTAACCTCCTCGAGCCACCACAAGCCTCTGAGATAGCTGCACTTACTTACTCTTAGTTTTTTGTGTATCTCTGATGTTACTGGCTCTACCAATAAATGAACATGTCCTAAGTTAACTAGACCTCTGGTGCTGGGATTCTCTCCGTAATGCCCTCTCCTTTTCAAGCTCTCTTCACTCCTTTCAGTGATTCCTTATACCATGTTCATAATCACAGAACCAAATATTTCCTTATGTGAATCGCAACATTTTGTTTAATGCTCCTATGAAGCACCTCCAGACATGTTATCACTTGGAGAGTGCTACTGAACCAAACGTTCTTATCATAACAATAACCATTGATAATCATCAAGTTAATCCAACCAGTCATATTACTAACCAAAACACCAAACCAAATCCAAACATAAAACTAAGCCCTAACTCTTAACTCTAATCTTAACACAAACCCAAGCATTGACCCAAACTCAAATAAAATGTAAACCCTAACCCTAACCCAAAACCTAACCTTAATCCAAAATGAAATGTCTGGAAATGAACCTTCCAACTCAGCGAGCAAACCTACATCCAGAGCCTCAACCTGAGCTACAAATCTACTCGAAACTCGCTAAGACCTAACCCTACCTCAAACTCTAAACTTAACTCAAACCCTAGTCAAAACACTAATCCTAACTCAAATGTAACATCAGGCCAAACCTAACCCAAATCTTAATCCTAACTCAAACCTCAACCCTGACCCCTGACCCCTGACCTAGGCAGCCTAGGTAAAAACAATGACTGCAGATGCTGGAAACCAGATTCTGGATCAGTGGTGCTGGAAGAGCACAGCAATTCAGGCAGCATCCGAGGACAGGCAAAATCGACGTTTCGGGCAAAAGCCCTTCATCAGCTTTATTCCTGATGAAGGGCTTTTGCCCGAAACGTCGATTTTGCCTGTCCTCGGATGCTGCCTGAATTCCTAGGCAGCCTAGCACTAGCCTTAGCCAAAGCCAAAACTCTAGCCCCAGCCAAAACATTAATCCAAACCCTTATCCTAACACCAAAACTAACACCAACCCTTACCCTAACATAAATTCTAATCCTAATATAAAAGCTAACCTTAAAGTAATCCTTCACACAAGATCTTACCTAAACTCTAACCCTAACACAAAAACCTAAACCCTAATCCAAATGCAAACACAAACCCAATCCCAAATGCAAAAAGGGACCCTCACCAAAATCTAACCCAAACTCAGACTCTAACCTAAACTCTAACACAAACCTAAACCTTAACCCTAACCCCAACCCTAAACCCAAAGCTAACCCAAACACTAATCCAAGCTCTAAACCTAACCCTAACCCTAACCCTAACCCTAACCCTAACCCTAACCCAAACCCTAACCCAAACCCAAACTCTAACCCTAACCCGAACCCAAACTCTAACCCGAACCCAAACTCAAACTTGAACCCAAACTCTAACCCTAACCCTAACCCAAACTCTAACCCTAACCCTAACCCTAACCCTAACCCAAACCCTAACCCAAACCCAAACTCTAACCCTAACCCGAACCCAAACTCTAACCCTAACCAAAGCTCAAAAGCCAACACAAGCCCAAGTTCTAACCCAAACACTAACCCAGGTCATAATTCTAACCCAAACTCAAACGCTAACCCAAGTCCTAACCATAACCCAAAACCTAACCAAAACTCAAATATTAACTCTAAACCTTACCTGAATCCTAAACATAGCCCTCACCCTGTTCCGATTGCTGGGACTCAGCACCAGATGTACAAAATTAGAAGATTGCCTGAAATAATTTTCCCCTTGACAACTCTATAAATATCACTTAACATCCTCATCTAATTTAATATAACGCCACTAGTTATTTTGCAAGCTGGTTAAGGAGTTTCAAAGGAATTCTTAATGTCATCAAATATGTTGAAATCCAAACTATGTAGAGTGAACTTTATGACTGTGTGAAAATGGAATGAGTTAGACAACATCTGTAATTATTTAACTGACGTAAACAACATGAGCAATGTGTGTTCCTGAGAGCCCCTTCTGTTGTACACGTACATGAATGATAAATAGTACTGAAGACACACTCAAATTAACTGTGTGATTCTACCCACTTGGCAAAGGCTGAAACCTATTACTCTTAAGTCATTGTTATACGACAGGCAAAAGTCTCAGGGAGCAGATCACTGCCAGGTTTACAGCCTGTGTATTGTTCATTCCACTTATTGAGGGGTGTTTAATGGAGGCAACAGGAGTACCACCCACTAGCTAGAGAGCCAGACCCTCTGGGGAAGGGGATGGGACAGTGGTATCATCACTGGACAATTAAACCAGAGACTCAGGCAATGTTCTGCAGACCTGAACTCAAATCCTGCTAGGGTACGCTGTGGAATTTGAATTCAGTGCAAATCTGGAATTAAGCGTCTAATGATGACTGTGAAACCGCTGTCAATTATCAGGAAAAATCCCAACTAGTTCATTAATGCCTTTTAGGGAAAGTAATTGCCATCCTTAACTAGTCTGGGCTACATGTCACTCCAGACCCAAACCATATGATTGACTTTTAAATGCCCTCTGGATTGGGCAATAAATGCATCCTAGCCAGTGATGCTCATATTCCATTAATTAATTTTTAAAAAATTTCGAAAAAGCCAATTGAATTAAGTGCCATAGTGGATATTTAACAGGTCAGTGGCAGGAAAGACCATACACATTAGCAATTGCCAACTCTTCATTGCCTGGCAGCGCCACTGGGAGAGTGGTGGCTGCTGCTAGTACTGAAGCTTATGATGGACTGAGGCAGAGGTGAGGAGTTCAGAGAGTTGGGGGGTGGGGTTACACAGATGAGGACAGTCAGTAACTGGGGTAGGGGGTCACTCTCAATAGACAACCCCCATCTCTCATGCCACGTCCCTCAATCAAGCACCGAGTGCCTGCTAACCAGGAATTCCTGACAACCTGCAAACAAGGTTGGCATTAATTGTCTATTTAAGGTCCTCCATTGTCAGAAGCCCAAGTAGGCAGTCTCCTGCCACAGATGTAACTGGGGCAGAGGCAGGAAGGTGGTGCTGTCCCCATTTGCCGCTTCCCTCCGATTAAATGCCCCTGCCACCAAAACCATCATGGGCAAAGTTTCTAGATTTTTCCCAAAATAGCTCTCTAAAACATGTCCGGAGTTCACAATGAGGTATTAGGTGAAGAATTTCATTAGACAGCACCTTCCCATTTGATCAGGAACATTGCAAGCTCTGAAGGGACATGACTATTATAAAGCAGTCACTGTCACAATGTCTGTAACAATGCACAGAGAATCTCTGTTTGCTGATGTTGTTTGAATACACTGGAAGAGTTCCCCAGTTCTTCTTTGAAGTCATTCCGTGCCACCCTTTACAGCCACCTAAGAGGATAGACGGGGCCTTGATTGACCTTCTTATCAAAAAGGCAGTACCTCAGGCAGTGTAGCACTCCCTCAGTCCTGCACTGTTTCAGCTTGGATGTTGTGGCCCGATCAATAGTGATCCCAAATGGGCTTCTCTGATTTGGCAGTTTTCACCAATAAAACACATTAGGTGGATAGAAAATCAACCTTCCTGGATTTACCAACTGTGACCATTATAACTGGAGTCAAGTCTCAATGATTATAACCCATCATATTAATTTGTACCCTCTGTGACTTAGTGATAAATAATTGAAGGTTATGATACAGCATTACAAAAGATTGTGACTGATTTATCAGTAAATATTTAATTGGGGTCTATGGTAGTGCTCAATCTAATGGAAATGATTGAACATACTGCATAGTCTTGTACCTGGAAACATTGGGAGCATTTCCTCAAGTGGGCTATGTCAGAAAATAGAGGGAGAAATGAAACTCAAGAGTTTTTTTTTCTGATCAGTTTAGCATCATTCTGTTCGCAATTCAATCATGACCCAGATTACAGACTGCACTGTCCATTTACCTTCCACAAGTAGGAAGAAGCCTTTTGGATTCTTGCTGAGAATCCTGATTGCTGTTGTCACCATTTCTTCCAGGGAGGGATCCGTGGTTTTATTTCTTTCCAGCTCATACTGGAGGTCACCATGTTCAAAAAGGGCTGGCAAACAGAGAGAGGGGCACAGAGTGAGTACATCACAGCAATCTCCATCATTGAGCTCGATAAGCTCTGTACTGAGAAATGACACATGGCTCAATGTAGCATGGCATAGAAATCACACAGGGAGCTGCTAACACTTGGTGGGCCTACATCCATCACCCTCCCCTGCCGATTTCCCAAATCCAACTTGTCTACAAATGCTTCGTCGGGCCTTCGGGTCTTCTGCCCCACCTCACCCTTTTTGAGGCCTAGTAGTGGCCAATTGTTCCTGCCTGGCCTGAATTCTGAGGCTGGTGGGAAGCATTCTGGGAGTGAGAAATGCCCAGAGAGTCATCTTGGGCAAGGCCATATTGGAACAATCTAACTGCGGGGGGGCAAGGGCACAGGAGTAGCGTCATTGTAATTTTAACGCTCTGTGTCATGAGTTTAAATCCTGGTAAGGCAAATAATTAAACTTGAATTCAACTTTTTTAAAACAAATTGGAAGTGAGAGTCAGCGTCATGGTGACATGGTCCAAAAAACCTACTTGGTTCATTAACGCCCTTCAGGGAAAGGAAACTGTTATCCTTACCTGTGTCTGTGTGTGATTTTGAACCCACAGCAATGTGGCAAACTTTGAAATGCCCTCTGAAATGGCCCTAGCTATCTACTCGAATGCTGCCTGAACTGCTGGGTTTTTCCAGAACCACACTT
Source organism: Chiloscyllium plagiosum (assembly GCF_004010195.1). Lineage (NCBI taxonomy): Eukaryota > Metazoa > Chordata > Chondrichthyes > Orectolobiformes > Hemiscylliidae > Chiloscyllium > Chiloscyllium plagiosum. The sequence goes on along the minus strand of NC_057743.1, from coordinate 9,222,384 downwards.
TTCTACTCAGATCAAGGGATGGGTAATAACTACTGGCCCAGCAGCCTAACTCCCACAGCCCCTGTATGAATAGAAAAGGTAGGTGCCCTTTCCAGCATCAACAACTTCCCTCTCGCCTCCCCTCTCAACAACGAGACTGCCCAGTTTTACCTGTTCCTGGGCATAGCTCATAGTCATTGCCTGTCCTGGCCACTGCGGGCACTGGGTCTAGGGCGATGCCAGCTCAGCAGCTTCCCCGAGCCAGGTCAACCCATTGAGTGAGGAGTAGAAATCCTGTTTCCAGCCAATTAATACTCATGACCATCCTCTGAATGTCCCACCTCGTGCCACTTCAATGCATCACCTCACAACTGGCACAGACAGCCCTCCCTCACAACCTTCACCAAAGATAAGCAGGAACTGCCAGCCTTTCTGGTGATGCTCATGACAGCCAGCCAATTTCAAAAGTGATTAATTCAGTGATAAATTATTAATTCAACATCAAAACTGTGCTACAGGAGTCCATCCCAGTCGGTTCACCATCCTGGGATGAGCAGAAGTCATCATAGCATTGCTATCTTTCTCTTTATTTTCACAGGATGTGCATGCCACAGATAAGGCCAGCATCAGTTGCCCATCCCTAATTGTCCCTTGAACTGAGTGGCTCCCTTGTGCTATTTCAGGAATCAACTACCTCGATGTGGGTCTGGAGTTACATGTAGGCCAGACCAGGTAAAGATGACAGATTTCCTTTCCATGAGAGAAACAGGTGGGTTTTATGACAATCATTTTGGGGTCACTGTTACTAAGACCATAGTAATTACTCTGAAAGCCAAAATCACCATTCCAATAGCTGTTTAAATCCCACACATGTGTAGATAGGGCTGGTGACACTAACTTCAGGATGAATCCACACTCGCACAAACTGAGCAACCATTCTTTCACAGGTTTTCGCGCTGTATCAGTGTGAACCAGGGGACTGAGCAGTTACTCCCTACACCCCGTGCTCCCTTTTCACCACAGCCTCCCCCCTCCTTCGCTTCCCTATATTCTGTTTTCCTCAGACCACAGTGATTACAGTCAATCCGGCCAATTTGAACCATTGATAGCCAACTGAGGCTAACGTCACACCCAACTGAGGCTAATGTTGTAACAACTGCTGCCTCACAGCACCAGAGACCTGGGTTCAATTCCCGCCTCAGGTGACTGTCTGTGTGGAGTTTGCACGTTCTCCCCGTGTCTGCGTGGGTTTACTTCGGGTGCTTCGGTTTCCTCCCACAGTCCAAAGATGTGCAGGTCAGGTGAATTGGCCACGCTAAATTGCCCATAGTGTTAGGTGAAGGAGTAATAGTAGGGGAATGGGTCTGGGTGGGTTGCGATTTGGCGGGTCAGTGTGGACTTGTTGGGCCGAAGGGCCTGTTTCTACACTGTAAGTAATCTAATCATCAAACTGAGGCTAATGTCGTATGGACTGAATTGAAGTTCCACCTCCTGCTGGGGTGGGATCTGAACCCACATCTTCAACAGTAACTCAATGATGAACATCAAAGGTGCTGGTGCACAAGTAGTCACTATGGCCAGAAAAATCCCAACTTTCTGCCTATCTGTACTGACTTAGTTGGGTTTAATTGAGGCACTACGATTGGGGCTCGGTAGATTAGGAAGGAGGAGGAAGGTGGAGACTAGAGGAAAATACAATTAACCAGATATCCAATATCTCACTAATAGTCCCCAGTGGGCTTGTGGTCCTCAGCTGGGATTTTTTATCTGGTCCTATCACCTAAATTACTCCAACGGCACCCATGATAAATCCTTAAGCTCAATCCTACTTTGACAACTTTTCTCAACTCACATTCTCAAGGCAAAGGGAGTTGGCAAGAAGTGGATAAAACGGAACACACTGTGTGTTTCTTAACCCGAGACTACATTCCTACCAGGGTGCAGTAGATAACACACATTCCATCTGCTTACCCAGTAAATGTTCTATCTTGGTCAGGTCAAGGCTTTTGAGTTGCTCTCTGTTCCAGACATAATGAGCGTTCTAAGGAAATAGGAATACCTGTTAGTGTATCATTGACACAGAAAAGAATGTTCTTATTGGTAAAAGCTTATCAAAGCATGTTACCATGCCCTTTTTCTCAAAGCACATCAATTCAGACCACTAAGTCTGCTCTTGTATAAGTTCCAAATACTTCCACAGACAGGGATTACAGTGTCTGAGGAGACAACTAGATATATCTGGACCTGTCCTGACTGTGAATAGAATTATCTGAAGCTCCTTTACAAACCTTGAAAGGAAAACAGAGACTTAGCCCCTGAAAAGGCAATCCAGAGAGGTATCCTTTAAAAGGAGGGGAGGGGGTCCAAAAAGAGGGGAGGGGGTGAAGGGGGTGGGGGATTAGGCAGGCAATCTGAGAGGGCGATGAAGGTTACTGAGAGCACACTGGCCAGTAATGAGGCAAAGGAAGAATTCTGGGTAATCCAAGATGGAGGACAGGAAAAAGTTTGGTTGTAAGAGTTTGAGGTTTTTCAATGTTGGACCTGATTTCCTCGAATTCTTGGAGCAGTAATTACTGTTTTATAAGCTGTTGCATTGTGTTGACAATTACAACATTTAAAAGGCATCAGAATGGGTACATGAGGGATTTAGAGGGATAGGGACCATGCTGGCAAATGGGATTAGATTTACTTGGGATATCTGGTCAGCATGGACAAGTTAAACCACAGGGTCTGTTTCCATGCTGTGTACCTCTGCGAGTCTATGAATGAGGAGTCAGGAATCCAAGTAATGGAAATCTTGGAGGTGTTGTAGACTGGGGTCAAGAGTATGGTGCTGGAAAAGCACAGCAGGTCAGGCAGCATCCGAGGAGCAGGAGAATCAACGTTTCAGGCAAGACCCCTTCATCAGGACTGGGGGCAAGTTACAAGAAATAGGGGAGGGTGAAGATAGTGCAATGAGTTAGAGATGAGCTTAGTGTTTTAAATGGGGTGGGGCTAAGATCCAATGAGGGTCAGTGAAATTGCTGGGGGTGGTTGGTGAGGGGACAGTTATAGTTCAGGGTTGAATCCAAGCCTGGAGGCTTGACTGAGCAATCGTGCAGAAGATGGAAAATTGGTTAGCAGGGCAGTTCTGAAATTTAAACTTTCTTTGCACTGCAAAAGTAACATGTCTAGACACAGAACCAACAGACTGGATTTATGTAGCACCTTTAACATAGTAACGTGCCCCAAAACTTTCTCAAACAGAAACTACAACAAGAAGAACAAATGAGAGAGGCTTGGTCAGAGATATACTTCTTAAGGGGTGTCTTGAAAAAAAATGAGACAGTGATGGAAAGATTTAAGGAGGTAACTGCAGAGCTTAGGGCCAGGACTGTCTACAGTAAGGTCACCAATTGTAGAATGAAGGCAGTGTGAATGGAAAAAGAAGCCAGAATTTAAGAGGGTTGCAGGGATGTGTTTGTGTCTGTGTGGGTGGGTCTGTGTGTGGGCTTCTGAGTGTGTATATGAGTGTCTGTGTATATATCTATGTGTGTGTGGGGGTGTATGTTTGTGTGTGTCTAAGAGTGTGGTACAGTGGATCCCACTAGCTTCCTAGTTGTGCAATAACATCTCTGAACAGATTGATTTGAAAATATCTAGGCAAATATGACAGTTGAGGAGGGGCCTTGTTACAGGTTAGAACTAAAGCTTTGAATCAAATCTAAAATTCTTATTAGATGTTTCAAATAAATCCCAATCTCTCTGAACCTATTCTGAATTTCTTAGTTTGAAATCATAGGCCAGATTTTGAATTGTGGGGTCAGGCACTTGCGTGACAATGAGTTTGAAAATCAAAACCTCTGAAGTCATCTTAAGACCCTATGTATCAGGAACAGTTTGAAATTGAGAAAGAGGAATACAGTTGAGAAATGGTTAGTGCATCCAGGCATGACAGAGAGGGAAAAGACAGCACTGTAAGTAGAATTAATGGTTGCCACTGACTAATGTAAGTACTCTTGGTAACACATTCCACTTTAATCATTCTCAGAGTACAAGTGAGGTGAAGAATTAGTTAAACATTTTTGCACATATCTGCAAAACTAAGGCTTACAATGTCAGTTATTAAACTGAACTAAAAGCTGACCTTGCCCTTTTTCATGTCTTTCCATGCTTCCACCAGATTCTTCCCATCAAGTCGCGTTCCATTGGCTTTCCAGTCATTAGGATATTCAATATCGGGAGTGTCCCTTGGGAACATGTATTTCCTGCCACCCCCCATGATCACCTGGAACAGAAAATAGGGAGCACTTGAAAGCTAAAGATTACACAAGCACATTACAAACACACCATTTCACTAACTGACACTGTGGCTCATGTCACTGTGGTTAACACTGCTGCCTCATAGCACCAGGGACCCAGATCCCTGCCAGCCTGTCAACTTCAGGCAACTGTCTGCGTGGATTTTGCACGTTCTCCCCATGTCTGTGTGGGTTTCTTCCGGGTGCTCCAGTTTCCTCCCACAATCCAAAAATGCGCAGGTTAGAGTGGATTGGCCATGCTAAATTGGCCATAGCATTCAGGGATGTGCAGGCTAGGTGGATTAGCCATGGGAAAATCAGAGTTACAGGGATAGTGTCGGGATGGGTGAGTCTGGATGGAATGCTCTTTGGAAAGTCAGTGTGGACTTGTTGGGTCAAATGGCCTGTTTCCACACTGTAGGAACTGTGGTTAAGAATTCCGCAAGTGAGCCTATCCATTGCTACATAACAGAATTATCTTTTATTCTCTGCCAAGTAAACATTTCTTGGAAAATTTCACATGCACAGATCAGATAGGGAGAAATTCAAAACTTTTAATTCTGCAGCTTATTTGGGTGCAATGGTTTGAGAATCCACAAAGTTTATTGAATCATAACACCTGGGCTTATCCCCACTGAACCTCCCTAGTACCAGGCAGATAACATGGGAGATACGATGGCTATAAAAGCAGGTCAGAGACTGGGAAGTCTGTCGCGATTAGCTCACCCTCTGACTCAATGAAACCCTTCCGCCTTCTAAAAGTCAGCAGTGAGATGGATCACCCCCTAATTGCATGGATGAGTGCAACTCCTCCAACACTCCATAGAATCCCTACAGTATAGAAGCAGGCCATTCAGCCCAACAAGTCTGCGCTAACCCTCCGAAGAGAATCCCAGTCAGACCCACCGGCCTACCCTATCCATGTAACCCAGCCTTTCCCATGGTTGACTCATTCAGCCTGCACATGGCTGGACACCAGGGGGAATTTAGCATGGCCAATCCACCCTAACCTGCACATCTTTGGGCTGTGGAAGGAAACCAGAGGAAACCCATGCAGACACAGGGACAACGTGCAAACTTCACACGGCCTGTCACCCAAGAGTGGAATCGAACCCGGGTCCCTGGTACTGTGAGGCAGCAGTGCTAACTCAAGGAGCTCAGTACCATCCAGGACAATACCATCCGGCCCGCTTGGGTGGTAGCCCACCTTCAGCAGTCATTTCCTTCGTCACCAATGCACAGTAGCAGCAGTGTGTACCATCAACAAGATGCACTGTGCTCACCATGGCTCCTTCAACAGAATCTTCCAAACACATGACCTTGACCACCTCGAAGGTCAAAGCACAGATTGATGGGAATTCTACCTCCAAGCCCCCTTTCAAGCCACACAGCGTTCTGGCTTGAAGCTATATCACCATTCCTTCACTGTCACTGGGTCAAAATCCTAGAATGTCGTCCCAACAATACAGACACAATGGGTCAAATAGCCCCCCTTCTGTACAGAAAAATTCGATGATTCTAACCGTACTAAAGATGTGCTTACATCAAATGGACTATAGTGGTTCAAACAGGTAACTCACTACCACCTTTTCCAGGGCAATGAAAGGCCAGGGAGTACAGTATATGTTGGCTCCAACCCCTGATGCTCAAATCCCATGAAAGCAAAGAAAAAACTGAGCAACTGAGAATTTTCGCTTCCCATCAGTATTGAAGCATTCACAGTTGCAGTGTAATATTGTCAGCCTCCCAACAAACAAACTCTCTCCACAAGAAAAGATTTTGTAATCAATAGGCAAAATACATTTAGTAACCATTACAGTGGGAACGGAAGTGGAGGTTTTATCAAATAGCTGGTCAAAGATTAGTGTTTTTAATTCTGAATGGGAAATTATGCAAGAATACATAAATCACCTTTGTCCCAGTGACCTTGCCAGACAGTTGAATCCTTCCTACAAACTCACTCACAACACACACACACGTCTTTCATTTCCTCTGTTTGGCAATCTCACAGCCTTACCAACAGGTTGTGAGGAAATCATTCAAAGCCAGGGTGAGTTCAGCTGTCCAGACAACTTCAGAACTAGAACCTGGCTTCACTCTTTTCTCCAAACTGGGTGGATGATATGGATAAACGGCACAGTAAATGGGGAAAGGGCACTGTGGGATGTGAAAAGGGCACTGCAGAGTCGATAAAAGACACAGCTGGGTGGTTAAAAGGGCATGGCAAGATAGATAAAGAGCACAATGGAATAGGTAAAGGGTACAGAGGCTTGGGAAATGAAGCAACAGGTGGATAATAGGGCATGGTGGGATGGATTAAAGGCACAACAGGATGGCCAAAAGGCACAGTGCAGTGGGTAAATGGCACAGTAGGTTAAGGGCATTGTGGGATGGGTAAAGGGGACAATGGATGGGTAAAGGACACAGTGGAGAAAGTGAGGACTGCAAATGCTGGAGATCAGAGCTGAAAATGTGTTGCTGGAAAAGCACACAGTGAGCTGGGTAAAGGACACAGTGGGCTGGGTAAAGGGCACAGTGGGCTGGGTAAAGGGCATAGTGGGCTGGGTAAAGGGCACAGTGGGCTGGGTAAAGGGCATAGTGGGGATAGAGCTGTGTACCAGCAGAACAATTCCCAATCTTACCCAGGGTTAACAGTGAAGGTTTGGGTTGACAGAGGAGGATGGGCATCGAGTAGAACTGAGGAACTAATGACAAACATGAGGAGGCTGGGGGAAGACATGGAGGTTCAGGATGTGCTGGAATCTGGAAAGGAGAATTTTCAGAAGTCCTTCAGAATTTCTATTTGAGCCATTGGGGAAGCAGCTCAGTCTGTCTAGCTGGAGCTAGCCTGCACACTTGCCCCCCTCATGGGTACACGCATCATACAGCAGAGCACTTAGCTGGTGGTCGGGCCCCAGAGGAGAATCACAGTGCTAGTGTTTGGGCTGGAGAACAGCGACTGGGATAGGCTGGGATTGCTTACCTTACAGCAGAGGGGGCTGAGGATAGATCTGACTGTGGTGTCTCATATTCTGAGGGTAGTTGGGGAGAAACCTCTCTCATTAGTGCAGGGGTCAATAAGCTTGGGGTACAGCTTTATTGGCAGGGAACAAGGTATTTCAAAAGGAGTTGAGGGAAAACAATTCAGGTAGCTAGAACCCACTGTTTAAAATGATGGTAGAGACAGGAAATCTTAAGACATTTGAGAAGTATTTAGATGAGAACTTGAAACACCATAGTATACAAGACTATGGTCAAGATTAGAGTGGTGCTGGAAAAGCATGGCAGGTCAGGCAGCATCCGAGGAGCAGGAATATCAATGTTTCAGGCAAAATCCCTTCATCAGGAATGATGCTGGAAGCCTTGGTGGCGGAGAGGTAAATGGGAGGGAGGTGGGGCTGGGAGGAAGATAGCTGAGAGTGCAATAGGTGGATGGAGGTGGGGGCAAAGGTGATAGGTCAGAGAGCCCCTGTCACCTTCACCCCCACCTCTATCCACCTATTGCACTCTCAGCTACCTTTCCCCAGTTCCGCTCCCCACCCTCCCTCCCATTTATCTCTCTACCCCGCAAAATGATCAGCCTCATTCCTGATGAAGGGCTCCAGCCCAAAACATCAATATTCCTGCTCCTCGGACGCTACCTGACCTGCTGTGCTTTTCCAGCACCACTCTAATCTTGATTCTGATATCCAGTATCTGCAGTCCTCAGTTTTGCCATACAAGACAATGGGCCAAGTGTTGGAAATTAGGATTAGAATAGATAGATGCTGAGAGACTGGAATGGACATGATGAGCCATGCTGTTAAAAGCTCTATGACTCTGATGGGACTTCACTACATTGTCTGCTTTGACCGGATGAGCTAAAAGCTCATTGAAGGCTAACAAATCAATTTGGGCAGAGTTAATTTATTTTTAAATTTAATTTATCGTATTCCCCAATATCCAGTGCAAACTTGGAACTAGGTGGGCACTAACCACCCTCAATATCTGAAAAATGGCCTTGCTCAAAACTCAGTCCCAGCATTGCTAGCTCTAAGCACAAAGCGTCCCTTGTGAACCCACGCCCATCCACACTTCTGATTTCTTTTCTATCAGCAGTAAAACCAGTCTCAGCAGCTAAACAGCAAACACACACTTGGCTACCATCTCCTTGCAGATGGCTCTCATTAAACAATAGGTTTCTTGATCTCTCTCTCTCTACATTTTCGATTCTGCTACATGAATCATAGGATTTTTTTCACACAGTCTCGGAAATTCAAAGAGCTTTCTTGGAGCCTCAGAGACACTATGTGGTGAGTGCTCATGACATTATGCATGCCCTGTGGGAGAATGATACGAGATTATCTTTATGTCAGGCTTTCAATAACAAATGCAATGTTTCCCAAACCTTGGCATCCTTCACAAATCTTGGCATTCTCATTACAAGCTCCCATTAAGAAGAAGGGGGTTGATGTGATTTAATCACGGATTGCAGTTTCCTCCCACTGTCCAACGATGTGTAGGTTAGGTGAATTGGCCATGCTAAATTGTTCATAGTGTTCAGGGATGTGTAGGTTAGTGGCAATAGTCAGGGGAAAATGTAGACAAATAGGGTAGGGGAATGGGTCTGGGTGGGATACATGTAGGGCCAAATGGCTTGTTTCCACACTGTACAGATTCTATGTTCTATAAGGATGAGAATTCATGCCTTACACTCCACTGAAGAAAAGTAAGGAAGGAGGGTAGCCTTGTGCTAATATTAATGTGCTAAGAAGCCTGAAGCCCAACTAATGCACTGGATGTGAGTTCAAATCTCACCTCAGCCGCTACATATGAACAAGAGTAGGCCATTTGGCCACTTGACCCTGCTGGATGAGTCCTGATTTCTTGGGATGGTACAGTGGCTAGCATTGCTGCCTCACAGTGCCAGGGACCTAGGTTCAATCCCACCCTCAGGTGATTGTCTGTGGGTTTCCTCCCACAGTCCAAAGATGTGCAGGTTCGATGGATTGGCCATGCAGAATTGCCCATAGTGTCCTAGGTGGATTGGCCATGAAAAATGCAGGGTTACAGGGATGGGGCTATGTCTGGATGGGATGCTCTTCAGAGGGTCGGTATGTACTCGACAGGCCGAATGGCCAACTTCCACACTGTAGGGATTCTATGATCTCAAAGGCAATTGAGGATGGGTGTACCCAGTGACACCCACATCTCAAGAACTACTGATCTTTTTGAAAAGCAGACTTCAACAAGCCACGGAAACAGAAATTGCTGGAAAAAACGCAACCGATCTGGTGGCATCCATGAAGAGAAAGCAGAGTTAACATTTCGGATCCGGTGACCTTTCCTCTCCCAGCAAGCCTCTGATTGGGTGCACAGGGCCTTCCATGCTTTTAATTTAACTGGGTCACCAACACCTTCGTGCCTTATGTGTGGTTTGAGTCCAGACCCATCTCCTTTCCCTGGGTATTGCCCTATAATTGAGCAGCCATGGGTCCTGCAGGCTAGAGGTGACAGTGTACACAAGCCTATCTGAGGAAGGCTCAGCAAGTGTGTGAAATCATTTCAGAAGGGTGTTCCTCAAACCTTGGTTTGAGTCTTTTGGGGGGTGGGGGTGGGGGGCTGATGTGGTTTCCATTACATTGCACCCACACGCCAGGCTTCCTCAGAGAGCCCTAATTCACTCGGAAGATCAGAAAGATGAGCAGGAGGCTGAAAATGGACCCATCCTCCTTCACTCTGCGCCCACAGTGAATCCAGAAAGGAGCTCCGTCCTGCCCCATTGGGCAATGCAGTGGGAGAGAGGCTGGGTTGTTTCCTGAATGACATCGAGGTTAATGGAGAGGACGTACGTCTGTGCCACAAACACATAATTCGGCCCCATAAACCCCCCACAAGAGCCAGCAGAGAGAGAGGATGTAATATTCATTATCATTTGTTAAGCCTGATAAGATGCTTAAATGGGATCAGAAACTGAGGTGACAATCAGTCAAGGATAGCCATGAAATAAGGCAGTCGAAGCAAAACAGGAAAGTTTATGGGTCATCAGCTGTTCACACCCTCAGGGAGAGATGGCCATAACCATCACACAGCTACTGAGGTCGGGGGAAGGGAATGATCATAATTAGCGGAAAACGATTCAGTCACTGTTGATACTAGTAGGATAGATTGTAATAGGAGAGAAAGTAGGAGAGACTGTAATGGGGAAGACAGCAGGGCAGACTGTAATAGAGAAACAGTGAGACAGATTGCAGTAGGGAGACAGTGAGATTGATTGTAATGGGGGAGTCAGCAGTACAGACTGTATAGTGCGACAGATTCAAACTGTAATAGGGAGACAGTGTGACAGACTGTAATAGGGGGAGTCAGCGGGACAGACGGTAATGGGGGAGTCAGCAGGACAGACTGTAATAGGGGGAGTCACTGGGACAGACTGTAATGGGGGGAGTCAGTGGGACAGACTGTAGTGGAGGAGTCAGCGGGACAGACTGTAATAGGGGAGTCAGTGGGACAGATGGTAATGGGGGAGTCAGTGGGACAGACTGTAATAGGGGAGTCACTGGGACAGACTGTGATAGGGGGAGTCAGTGGGACAGACTGTAATTGGGGAGTCACTGGGACAGACTGTGATAGGGGGAGTCACTGGGACAGACTGTAATAGGGAGAGTCAGTGGGACAGACTGTAATAGGGGAGTCACTGGGACAGACTGTAATAGGGGAGTCACTGGGACAGTGTAATAGGAGGAGTCACTGGGACAGACGGTAATGGGGGAGTCAGTGGGACAGTCTGTAATGGGGGAGTCAGTGGGACAGACTGTAATGGGGAGTCAGTGTGACAGACTGTGATAGGGGGAGTCAGTGGGACAGACTGTAATAGGGAGAGTCAGTGGGACAGACTGTAATAGGGGGAGTCAGTGGGACAGACTGTAATAGGGAGAGTCAGTGGGACAGACTGTAATAGGGAGAGTCAGTGGGACAGACTGTAATGGGGGAGTCACTGGGACAGACTGTAATAGGGAGAGTCAGTGGGACAGACTGTAATAGGGGAGTCACTGTGACAGACTGTAATGGGGGAGTCACTGGGACAGACTGTAATAGGGAGAGTCAGTGGGACAGACTGTAATAGGGAGAATCAGTGGGACAAACTGTAATAGGGGAGTCACTGGGACAGTGTAATAGGGAGAGTCAGTGGGACAGACTGTAATGGAGCAACAGTGGGACAGGCAATAATAGGGAGATAGTGGTACAGACTTTAATATGGAGAGAGTGAGGACTGCAGGTGCAGGAGATCAGAGTGGGGAGTGTGGTGCTGGAAAAGCACAGCCGGTCTGGCAGCATCCGAGGAGCAGGAAAGTCGACATTTCAGGCATAAACCCTTCAGCAGGAATGTAATGAGGGACTGTGGTATAAAATGCAATAGATCCCTATTAAAGGCAGCAAAACTATGAGCAGGAGATTGGCTCCGGTCCCTGGAGCATGGACTGTGTTGATTTCTGATTGTGATATCTGCAACATTCAACATCTATTTCCACTGGAACAGTGTGAGCACAGCAGCTCGGCAGCCAGACCCCCTGTACTACAGGAAGTTGACAGAGCGATATAGTTACCTCGATGCCAGGAATGTTGAAAATAAGTTGCTGAGCAATGTCTTTACAGCCCTGCTCCAGGGCCTCAGAGGGCATGTCGGAATCTGCGTACCAGTCTCTGTTCACAGAATGGGCATAGGAAGCACTGGGCGTGGCATGCTGTACCCGGGTCGTAGTTACAATCCCTGTGGATTTACCTGTGAAGAAAATTAAGGTCGAAAGGGGAGATTAATCCGTTTCCAATGCAGTGTCTGCACTCTGCCTCTTGTTTGTCCAATGTTACTGGCTGTGTCTTCAGTTGCCTAGGGCCTCACCTCTGAATCACCTGCTTAAACCTTTCCACTCTACCTCATAACGTTGCTCGAGACAGCGTACAGAACAGCACTGTGTATATTAATCCAACGACCCAGGTTCTCAAGCCCAATTAGAAATGATTTACAAGTGCTGGTCTCATCGCTCCAAATGAAAACATTTTAAAAATCATTTTGACCATGCTTTTGGTGGTCTATCTTAATATCGAATCCCATCTGGTAAGATTATTGTGAAATACCTTGGAGGTATCTGACTGCATTAAAGGTGCTACATACATACAAGATGCCACTGTAGTTTGCTTTCTTAAAGGTAATGTCTACGTTACTGAATGGTAATCACCTATGCAGAGAGACAGGCTTTTCATGACCAAGGAAACCAACGTGCAGAGTGAAGGCTTACAGAGTCGAACAGCACCGTGTTTGGAGAAAGCAAGATGCAACCAGGAGGTTAAATTTGGAGCATCTGAAGCTAAAAGATTGGACAACAAAGGTGGAGCTAAGGGAAGTGAAAACCTGCTTGGTTTTTAATTCCCAAGTGGGATTGACTCAAAGTAAGAGATGGTGCTCTCTGCTTTGCGAAAGGTAACAAGAGAGCGGGGTGATGATAATCAACAACCTGAGCTTCCCACGTAAATACAACAGTCACGAAAGCACAACATCTTTTCTTCCTCGGGCAGCTCAGGAAATTTGGCATGTCCATAAGGACCCTCACCAACTTCTACAGATGCACCACTGAGAGCATACTGTCCAGGTATATAACAGCCTGGTATGATAACAGCTCTGAGGAGAAAGTGAGGTCTGCAGATACTGGAGATCATAGCTGAAAATGTGTTGCTGGAAAAGCGCAGCAGGTCAGGCAGCATCCAGGGAACAGGAGAATCGACGTTTCAGGCAGAAGCCCTTCTGCTCGAAACGTCGATTCTCCTGTTCCCTGGATGCTGCCTGACCTGCTGCGCTTTTCCAGTAACACATTTTCAGCTATGATAACAGCTCTGCACAGGACAGTAAGAAACTACAGAAGGTGGTGTGCACAACCCGACCATCATGGAAGGCAATCTTCCATCCATGGACTCTATTTACACGGCTCACTGCTGTGGAAAGGCTGCCAACACCACCAAAGACCCATCACATCCCAGTAATGATCTCCTACAACCTTTTCCATCATGCAGAAGATGCAGAAGCTTGAACACACGCACCAGCAGGTTCAGGCACAGCTTCTTCCCTGCCATTATTAGACTGATGGATGGACTCTCTAACTTCAAATGATGTTGATATTGTTAATGTTGATTCTGCACCTCCTGTGAAGTGTAACCTCTATGTCTCACTCTGTCTAAGCACCCTATGATCTGCCTGTCCTGCTCGCGAACAAAGCTTTTCACTGTACTCAGGTATACATGATGACAATAAACCGAATCAAATCACATCGAAGGATGATCAATCGATTTCTATACTCATACAATTTAAAAAGAGCTCTTACACGGCACCTTCACATTTGCAAGATGCCCCAAAGTGTTTTCAGCCAAAGAACACATTTAAACTGCAATCACTGTGGGAAACTAGGCAGCCGATTTGCCCAAAGCAAGGTCATGCTATCCTTAAACACTGAAAGGAGTGTGAAATGTGAGGACACTTCCAGAGTAACAGACAGACCAGGATTGGACGTTGCACATTGGTTTCCTGGCAGCAAGGTTAAAGGAGCAAAGCGATCTCAGACAGACTGGGCTTAGACCGGGGTGCGATATGGCAGGACTAGTGGGAAGAATAAAGGAAAACCCAAAGGGTTTTAAAGATATAGAGAGCAAGAGAATGACAAGAGCCCATTAGGGACAATCGAGTTAATCTGTGTGTGGACCCAAAAAACAGTGGGGTATCAACAGACAGGTCACCTGAGGAAAGCAAAACAGAATTCAATCTGCAAAAGTGGGAAGTATTGCTTTTGGAGAGAGCCGACAAGGCGAGGAATTACACAGTGAATTATGTCACCCTGGAAAGTACTGAAACTCAAAGAGACTTTCGTGGATATCCACAGATCCCTGAAGGTAGCAGGTAGATACAACGAGGCTATGAGATACTCACCTTTATTCGGTGAGACAGAGAATACGAAAGCAAGGAGAGCCTGTCACTAAATTAAAGAAAAGGATGTGATTGCACAAAAGTGGGTGCAGAGGAGATGCTACCTGGACTAAAGAGTCTGAGCTGTGCAAAAGATCGGAGAGACTGGGATTAGAGCAGGAAAGGTTGAGTGGGTGACCTGATAGAGGTGTACAAGAATATGAGTAGCATTGATAGGGTAATAGGATGACATTTTTATTTTCATTAGTACAGGGGTCAACAACCTGGGAACATAGATTTCCATCGAATTAGAAGTGGAATTCGAATTAGCTTTATTGCTGCATGTTTATAAGTTGCCTTTTACAGCGCCGTCTCAGGTATAAAGGTACTCAGTACAATCCTTCACCACAGATCAGAGAAATGAAGGAAAAAGCGTCACGTATCAGCTATCCACAGGATAACCACAGGTCAGAAACACAAGAAGCAAAATTAAAAAGACAAAGATCACAGTCTCTCTCCAAGGGCTGTCCGCAGCAGCCCGGCACAGGGCATCTCCACGTAAGGTATAGAAGACTAGTCCAGGACAAATATTTCCACATAGAAGGGAGTGGGTATCTGGAACTCACTGCCTGAAAGTGTGATTGAGTCAGAAACTCAGAAGCATTTTAACAGTGTTTCGACAATCCTTTGTGTTGCCAATGACCTCTGGGCTATGGACCAAGAGCTGGAAAATGGGATTAATGTGGTTAGATCTGTGTTGACTGGCATGGATGTAATGGGCTGAATGGCTTCCTTCTGTGTTATAAATGCCTTTGAGTCTAAATAGAGACTCCAACAATTTCCCAAAGACAGATTTCAGGTTAACACCCTTATAATTCCCCTTATGATTCCTGATGAAGGACCTTTGCCCGAAACGTCGATTTTCCTGTTCCTCGGATGTTGCCTGACCTGCTGTGCTTTTCCAGCACCACTCTAATCTAAACACTGGTTTCCAGCATCTACAGTCCTCACTTTTGCCTAGCTTATAATTCCTCCATGAAAGCACTTCTCTGTCACCTTTCTTAAATAGGGACTGATATGCACAATTCCCAAATCTAAAGGAAACATTCCTGAATCAAAAGAATTCTGGAAAACTTTTCAAAAAGCTTGAAGTTGGAGATTACAAAGAGAAAATGCTGGAAATATTCAGCAGGTCAGCAATGTTGGCAGAGAGAGACACAGAGTTAATGTTTCAGGTTAATGACCTTACATCAGAGCTGAGGAAAGATAGAAATGTCATTGAAAAGCAGGTGATTGGGAGTGAATAGAAAATGAGCAAAGGGAAGATCTGTCATAGTGAAATATTGGAGAGCTATAAAAAACATGTCAAAGAGCTGGCAGTGCAGGGAGAGCTGCTAGTTCAGGTAACAGGACTGAAGTGATGTCCAGAAGGGAAGAGAATGGCAGAAGGATGAGCAATTTGCCATCGGAAAGCAAAACTCAAGAGAAAGATGAGAGGAAAATGGAACTTACAAAAGAAGCAGAATTAGAGTAGAGATTCCGGTCTGAAAACAGTGAAGTGAGTTTTGCGATGGCTGTGAAGGTGCCAAAAACATGAGCTGCTGTGCCTAAAGGAGCATCTACAATGTCCTCACTAACTTTCATGAAAACCTTTCAATGGAAAGCATGTGAATTGCCACTCGTTTGGACCATGATTTCCATCATTACTAAGATTTTGTTCAGATTAATGCTCAGGACTTCCTGTTTCAATGTTAACTATCTTGGCCCATTCTTCTACTGTAATGCTGCTGTAAACTCTTTACCCATATATTCAGTGACCAGATCTCTGTTATCAGTACTAACACAGTTCACATTGTTCCTGTTTCTCACAAGATAATTGTAGCAATGATTTGGCAATTCCACACTTCCCTGTATGTTTATTTCCATACTCCCTTTTTATAGGTCACAACTGTTTTATCACCCTTTTCTGTTCTTCATTTATTGCCCAATCACCAGCATCTCAGCTTTTTCTTAACCTTTGTATGTTTTTTCTTTTAGTTTTATGTTTTTGACCTCCTTAGTTATCCGTGGATGTTCTTCGGCAAGTAGAACTCTTGCCCCTCAGGGCTATGAACTGTTTTATGTCACATTAAATTTGTTTTCTTTTAAAAGCACTTTGCACTGACTTTAATTTATCCATTAACAGATTCTAATTGTTTACTGTGGACAGTCCGTGCCTCACTGCATTATAGGCGGAAGTAGGTACTGCAGATGCTAGGATTCATCAGATTCCTCATGAAGGGCTTTTGCTCGAAACGTCGATTTTCCTGCTCCTCAGATGCTGCCTGACCTGCTGCGCTTTTCCAGCACTACTCTAATCTTGACTCATTTCATTATAATCATCCTTAAATAAATCCAGAAATTTCAGGAGCTGTCCTGCATTTTTCTTTCCAAATATGATTCATACTAGAGCAATGTCCAAACCCAATGTGACTGCTAACTACATCTGATTCATTACTGAATCTAAATCAAACGTGGCATGTCCTTTGTTAGTTCCAGCTAAGAGTGGACAATGGACTTCAATGTTTGGGGTTTAGTCCTGCGGTTTATCTATGGATAGTTACGTCTCTTTCTTAGGTTGAAGAAATATTGGCATTAAACACCAGAAATTGATAAAGACGTGACCACTTCCATCGAGAAGAACAAGGGCAGCAAATACATGGAAACACCATCCCCTGCAAGTTCTCCTCCACTCACCATCCTGACTAGGAAATTTATCACCTTTCCTTCACCGTCGCTGAGACAAAATTCTGGAATTCCCTCCATGGAGTTGTAGGTCTGCCCATAGCACATGGACTGCAGCTGTTCAAGAAGGCAGCTTACCCTCACCTTCTCCAGGGCAATAACGGACGAGCAATAAATTCTATTCCAGCCAGTGACACTCACATCCGAAGAGTGAATAAAAAAAAAATCCATGCTCTAATATGTCCAAGTATTGACTTTCTATTCAGAGTACTATTGTCTCGATGTCAGTTACCATTAAAAGGTCTGTTATTTATACATTCACTAGCAACAGCAAATGGTAGTGGCAAATGACAGAGGGACTGAGCGAGAGACACTGCGGACAGCAGTCTGTATGAGGGAGATAGCTTATCCTGCAGAGATTGGTCAGGTAACACTTGGTTTCTCTAAAATGGATTGCTGCAAGTGAACAGCAGAGCCCTCTGAGCTGTTAACTGGGATGAAACAGTTTGAGCGTGTTGGAGGCTATATTTGAGAATTTCAAGAATGCAATCCCTTAAGCAAACTCTACATCTGCTCTCCTGGTAGTACATTACTACACACATTGCTGCACAGGATCTTGTGGGTTCCCACTTGTGATCCAATAACCCTACAGTAGACATCATTCCCCATCCGAGTGTCAAAAGAGAGTTTGCAAAAATAAAATAAAAAGGTAGCATTCAAGCTGGTTTGAAAGTAATGACTGAACTCAGAATTCAGGTACAAATTCTGTCTTCATATTCTGGCTAATAGTTTTAAAGACCAAGTGATCCATGTTTGATAGAATCCATAGCATTTCCATTCCATTGAAGTGGGTGAATTGAGTGACAACAGTGTACGAAAGTAATGACTAAACTCATGGGGATTTTGCCTCATATTAAATCCATCTGTGTTTCTAACTGATTTCTTATAAAAATAAGATAACATCAACTCAATTCTATGGCAACCTGGAAACATAGTTCTTAAATTCTGCTATGTTTACTCTAATTTCTTTTCAAGTGAAAAATTACTCATCAGTAACCAAAATGCCCCCATTTCTGAGCTAGTTTATGATTTCTCTCCTGTCTCCCGCACATTAATTCCCGGCTCCCAAAGCTTTGAAAATGTTACCTCATTAAAAGGTCTTAACCCCAGACATATTGCCACCTACAGGGCACATAGCCAAAACAAAGATCAAAAAAATCTGCAGATGCTGGAATCCAAGGTGGACAAGCAGGAGGCTGGGAGAACACAGCAAGCCAGGTAGCGTCAGGAGGTGGAGATGTCAATGTTTCGGGGATAAAATCACAAGGAGTCAGAGTTTCTCCTGCGCTAGTCCTAAAAGGAAAGTCATGCTGGACCAACCCTATTAAAAACCTTTGCGGAGATAAAAGATTGAGTAGACAGTGGTCAAGCAGTAGATATAATTTATCTGGCTTTTCAAAGGGCCTTTAATAAGGAGCTGCATGATAAATAATAAATACACTCAGCAAAGTTGGAGTCAGGGGACAGGTGGCAGACTGTATTGCTAGCTGCCTTCATGATAGAACGCAGAGAGTCCCACACAGATTTGACTGATGCTGATCACAGTAATGACTTTGACTGGGGAATCAAAAGCAACTTTGGAATTTGCCAGACACGAAAGTGCGGAGGGTTATGGTCAATGTGGAGAAATTACAAAAGGTCAGAAATTAGCTTACGGAATGGTCAAATAATTGACAATTGAAGCTCAATAAATGTGAGGTAATACATTTTGGTAAAAGGAATAAAGAAATTGCCTGGCACTTGGATGGTCCAAGTCTAAGTGGGGTAAAGGGACAAAGCGGTCTTGGAAATTTGTTAAAATTCATTCATGGCACGAGGTCATTGCTGGCTAAGCCCCTCACCCCCCAACATTGAATGCCCATCCCTAATTGCCCTGAGGGAAGTTAAGAATCAATCGCATTGCTGTGGGTCTGGAGCCACATATAGCCCAGACCAGATAAGGAAGGCAGTTTCCTTCCCTAAAGGACATTAGTCTAAATGTATCAATGAAAGACATTGCAATATACAATGAGATTTGAACACACAGACTGACCAAAGATCATGAAGCAGGGATTCTTTATTCCACTGGCATCAGGTATGATGAACAGGAAAGACAATGCAGGATGAGAAAGGAGCTATTTACAGTATGTACATGGAATGAAGCCTCTGGGTTACATTAGGCTAAAGAATCCTTTGCCTATCTACTTCCCCTCCCACCAGCAATCCTTTCATTAAGAGCCTCTCTTTACTAGCAAGCATCTGCTTAACTGCTACAGGTGCCTTTCCTCACTATCGCCTCCTGCTGCTTGAGGTCTGATTATTGTTGCGCTACACACTAGTGAGGCCATAAAGAAACAAAGCAAGGCTTTATTTCTGAGCAGGATAGAATTTTAAAAATAGGCACATTATGCTAAACCTGCAGCAAACCTTGGTTAGACCACACTCAAGAGTTCCGTACGTAGATCTGGTTGTCATAATCTAAAAAAAAGAGAGGCACTGGAAAGGATGCAGAGAAAAATTACAAGGACGACAGCAGATGTGCGCAGGTATAAATTGCAAGAAAGGATCTCTCCTGCAAATCGAAGGCAGACCTTATAAAAGTCTAAGAGTTAAGAAAAGGTTTGATAGCAAAGATACAGAAATAATGCTTTCTCTTGTGGGAATGAGCAGAACTAGAGACTGTCAACATAAAATTGACACCAGTATATCCAACAGGGAATTCAGAAAAAACACCTTTACCTCAAGAGTAAAGAGAATGTGGAGCTCACTCCCACAGGGAGTGGTTGAAGTGAATAGTTCGGATGCATTTAAGGGAAAGCTTGACAGCATCTGAGGAAAAGGGAGTAGAGGGTTACGATGGTAAGTTTGATGAAGAAAGATGGAGGCTTGAATGAAACATAAATGCTGGCAAGGGCTCTACGGGCTGAATGGACTGGTTCTTTGACAGATATCCTCTGTAATCCTGTCCTATTTGCTCCTAAAATCAGCCAATTACGTGGAGAGAAAAGCCACATCACGTGAAATGTGAGCTTGTTTTTAAAAGCTTGATGATACTGGTTTCTCTGTCACAGTAATGATTACAACTCGATATCTGTGAAACCCTTCAGCTTGTTCTTATATCGCAAAAAAACAAAATAAATACAAGTCTTAAAGTCTACAAATGTTCTTTCAACTCAACTTGAAATTAAATGGCTCATCAATATCATAGAATCCTTACAGTGTTGAAACAGACCATTCAGCCCATCAAGTCCACACTGACCCACCAAAGAGCATCCCACCCACACCCACCAAACCCCACATAATCCATCTAGACATCCACATCCCTGGATGCTATGGGCAATTTCTCATGGCCAAGCCACCTGACCTGCACCTCTTTGGACTGTGGGAGGAAACCGGAGCAGCCGGAGTAAACCTACACAGACATGGGGAAAATGTGCAAACTCCACACAGACAGTCACCCAAGTGTGGAATCAAACCTGGATCCCTGGTGCTGTGAGGCAGCAATGCTAACCATTGAGCCACTGTGTCACTCAATATCCACTTGACTAAGTGCAAAACAGCAAATTAAGATGTTGAGAAAATGATGCTTTCAACATGTCCTCCAAATGAATCATCCCTCAATGCTGTGAGCTTGCTACATGCAAGTAAACAACAGCAACTTTATCACCAATAAATCAAACAAAAGCAGGGGAAGGGCCCCCTGAGGATGGGTACGGCCAACACAAATCAGCTGATGCCTTTAGTCACCTCACAAAGTGGATCATATACCACAGAACATCTGCACTCCCCAATATCTAGTTATCAAAACATAGGCACGCCCTTGTACGGCTCTCCAATCTGCTTGAAGGTGGATAGGGGAACTTTATGGCAAGGTGAAGCTTAGTATAAAGATAGGTTGCTGTACCCAACAGGAGACAGAAGAAATGTTAAGTTTGCAGATGGGTGGTGCTATGGATAGTGAAGAAGGTTACTTCTGAGTACAATGGGACCTTGATCAGATGAGTTGAGGAGAGGCAGATGGAGTTTAATTTAGGTAAATGTGAGGTGTTGCATTTTGGTAAGGCAAATCAGGGCAGGACTCACACAGTTAATGGTAAGGCCCTAGGGAGTGTTGCCAAACAAAGAAACCTTGGGGTGCAGATTCATAGTTTGTTGAAGGTGGAATGGCAGGTAGACAGGATAGTGAAGATGACGTTTGATATGCTAGCCCTTATTGGTCAGTGCATTGAATATATGAGTTGGGATGTCATATTGCAGCTGTACAGGACAATGGTTCAACCACTTTTGGGATACTGCATTCAATTCTTGTCTCCCTGCTATAGGAAAGATGTTAGACTTGAAAGGGTTCAGAAAAGATTAACAAGGATGTTGTCAGGGTTGGACGGTTTGAGTTACAGGGAGAGGCTAAATAGGTTGGGGCTGTTTTCCCTGGAGCATTGGTGGGGGGGGGAGGAAGGGTGCGAGGGGGTTGACCTTATAGAGATTTATAAAATCATCAGGGACATGGATAGGGTGAATAGACAAGGTCTTTTTGCTAGGGTGGTGGAGTGCAAAACTAGAGGCCCCAGGTTTAAGGTGATAGGAAAAACATTTAAAAAGGACTTGAGGCCTCACGTTTTCACACAGACGGTGGTGCACGTATGGAATGAGCTGCCAGAGAACGTGGTGGAGGCTGGTACAATTACAACATTTAAAAGGCAACTGCATGGATACATGAATAGGAAGGGCTAGAGAGATATGGGCCAAGTGCTGGCAAATGGGACTGGATTAGATTAGAATATCAGGTCAGCATGGACAGGTTGGACCAAAGGGTCTGTATCCGTGCTGTATGACTCTTAGTGTGCACACCAAGCAGTACATTTCAATCAAAGTAGAAAGGTCATCCTTGTGCAAAGTGGCTCAGTTATTAGTCCTTCTGGCTGTAAACCACAACATCGTGGGTTTAAGCCTCTCTCTAGAGTGAAGTAGAGAAAACACAGCAATCAGTATTAATTAAAGTTCAAATACCCGAAGCATTAACACTGACCTCCCACCAGAATGAAAATCACACAGTGCAGTTGCCTTTCCAGGTTCAGCTGGCTTGGGCATTTTCAAAACTGAGTTAGATTACAATTACTTACAGTGTGGAAACAGGACCTTTGGCCCAACAAGTCCACACCGACCCACCAAAGCGCACCACCCAGACCCATTCCCCTACACCTAACACTACGGGCAATTTAGCATGGCCAATTCACTTAACCGGCACATTTTTGGACTGTGGGAGGAAACCGGAGCACCCGGAGGAAACCCACGCAGACACGGGGAGAATGTGCAAACTCCACGCAGTCAGTTGGCTGAGGTGGGAATTGAACCCGGGTCTCTGGCGCTGCGAGGCAGCAGTGCTAACCACTGTGCCACCATGCCACCCACTTGAGTTCTCCACCTCAATCACCAAAAGCCCTCCTCCAAGTCCCTGTCTTCCCTTTCAGCTCTAATACACCATTTAAAGATGATCAGAGAATTCTCCCCATGAAACAAAAAGAAATTTGAAAGAACTGTGGATGCTGGAAACAAAAACAGAAATTGCTGGAAAAACTCAGCAGGGCTGGCAGCATCTGTGGAGAGAAATCAGAGTTAACGTGTTGAGTCTTGTGATCCTTCCTCAGAACCCAACTGCCCTGGTCAATATCATTCCCTCAATAACATCATGAGAAGAAACCAACTAAGCCTTAGATCTGGCCAAGTCTCTGATGCTGTAACATTGACTGCACCTCCATGGACTATAAGTTACTTTGGGACATCCTCAGGACTGCGAAAAAATATGAACTAGAAAAGAAAGCCACATAACTAACCTACAGGGTGACATTTCCAAGTCATTAGAACTGCTGTCTGAATGCTCCCAGCCATTTATCAAAATTATTGTTCTGAAGAGAAAGGCCAGCTTAATCTGTATCATAAACGGGGAACAATCTTTCATTTTCAATCCATTACATCTTAACCGAGACCATTTCACAGCACCACTCACAGTTGTCAGACCCTCACAGTTGTCAGACCAGCAAGCAGTCAAAATGCATGAATGGCTTATGCCCAAAACATTGACTCTCCTGCTCCTCGGATTAGATTCGCTACAGTGTGGAAATAGGCCCTTTGGCCCAACAAGTCCACACTGCCCTTCCAAAGAGAAACCCACTCCCCTACCCTATATTTACCCCTGAATAACACACTTAACACTATGGGCAATTTAGCATGACCAATTCACCTGACCTGCACATCTTTGTGATTGTGGGAGGCAACCAGAGCACTCAGAGGAAATCCACGCAGACACAGGGAGAATGTACAAACTCCACACAGACAGGCGGGAATCAAACCCAGGACCGTGGTGCTGTGAGGGAGCAGTGCTAACCACTGAGCCACCATGCTGCCCTGACCGATGCTGCCTGACCTGCTGTGCTTTTCTAGCGCTACACTTTTTGACTCTGAATTATTCAAAATCATGAGCAAAGGAGTGAGCGCAACTCCTTCTTATTAAAAGGTTGAACAACTGCTCCCTGATATTCCCTCAGGTGCCTGAGGTTGCAAATCCTTCCATTGCTTGAGACAAAATGTTCTGTAAAGAACAATCAATGTTCTTGCACTGACAGTGTCTGCAACATTGATAAACTAACCAGCATCTTCTGCCCATTTCAGGATGGAGGTCACTTCATTGCCAAAGGTGGTATTGCACTGTCTCCGAACTGAAGCCGCACTCACACCCACGGTGCCTTCGTTTGCCTTGACGCCACAGAGATAGGCCGTTGCTGTGCCTGCGCTGTCAGGTACCTGGGCATTGGTGTTATAGGT
The DNA here is from genome assembly GCF_004010195.1 of Chiloscyllium plagiosum. Taxonomy (NCBI): domain Eukaryota; kingdom Metazoa; phylum Chordata; class Chondrichthyes; order Orectolobiformes; family Hemiscylliidae; genus Chiloscyllium; species Chiloscyllium plagiosum. Next base: position 9,198,615 of record NC_057743.1, on the reverse strand, counting down.
CTGGCAAAAAAAAAAGGGCAAGAGGTGGCAACCAGATCAAAGGTACTGAAATTTGTCTTTCTGCCTGGAAGAGTCACAGTCACAATAAATCCAATACAGACGGCAAAACAAAATCGCAATTTGAAAATAAGATTTTAAAAATTGCATTCTCACAACCTGAGACTTTGCTGTGCATTTGATTACTTTGTGTCATTGGCCACAATTACATAATCGATTTACAGCTGGCTCTGCTGCATTTACTGCCAGAATTCCATAGGGGAATCAGGAGGAAGCAAGTCTATTGTTATCATAGCTGTCAGGGCAGGGATTATTTCCTGTGCCGGGATTTATATTGACCCACCTCCATCCGAAGGAGAATCAAGACATTCTTGCCACTTTATGGAGCGAAAAATACCTCTTTCTGAATAATTAAGAAATTGCTAACGGGTGTTACCTGGAGTGTGGCCCTCCAAGATCAGCAGGAGATAAAATTCAGACACTGACCCTAAGGCTGAAAGCTCTTTGTAATAAATAAGCACAAACTTCATGTAGGTAATGAATTACCTTTGAAAGCGCTACATGGGGGAACTTATCCATTTCCAAGAAGCCTTCCTCTCCAGTTTTGCTTTCCAGCTGGCCTTTCAGTATCCGAGCAGCTGTCACTGTAGGTATCCCCATTCCTAGAAATACAAAAACCAAAGAGTTTCAGACAGTTATAACATCAGCACTGAGTTCTTCCTTTCCCTCAATGTTTGTCCACATCTGGCTGTGATGATCTTTTTATTTTTCTTCATTTTTTGATTGTTGGCTAAAATGTAAAATGTAAAAAAAAAGTTTTTTTTTAAGCCAAATGATTGTGAACAGAAGTATCGTACTTTTAAAAACAAGTTTCTGGAACTCATTGTGAGTTGTGTTTACATTGCTGCTCTGCTCAGGCAGTTAGGGAGGTGAACTATGATGACATGGCACTGGGAGTGTGCGCACACAGCGATTTGGTGAATGTCATCAACCTCTCTGATCAGCTCCTGGGCAGCTGGACAGCTTGGATCTTTACAAAAGAATGCAAGAAACCTCTGGGTTGCTGGAAAAGCAGCTTGTGTGTCTCCATCTCTCTGCAGTAAAAGTACCCAAAGTTTGAAGAAAGCTTGTTGCTTTCACCCACCAGTTGCTCTAAGCTGTTGCCTTTCACCAGGAAGGAAGAGACTTTGTAATTTGTGTATGGATTACCCTGGCCTCCTTGTGAAGAAGTGAAAGAGCCTGGAGATGGATGTTGAAGATGAGAACACTTAGGAAGCATCTCATCGAATCCTGTGCTATAGGAGCTGCTTCACCCAGAGGGTTGTTAATCTATGACATTCCTTGCCCAATGAAGTTACTGAAGTTACTTCAGTCAATGTTTTTAAAGCGAAGATAGATTTTTTTTGAATAATAAAAATGTTAAGAGATACGGTGAGAGGGCAGGTAAGTGGAGCTGAGGCCATGAAAAGGACCACTGAATGGCGGAGCAATGTCGAAGGGCTGGACGGCCTACTCCTTGTTCTAACGTTCTCATGAAACTGTGTTTCCCCAGTATTTTTGTCCTTCATCCATAGCACCAAAATCTTTTCATTTATCTGTGTCCACCTGGTTGTCTTTAAAAGAGAGTTACAATGTAAATCAGTAGAGTCATATGCTGATAGTTTATAATTCTGTTTAACTGGGGCTAGAATTACCTTGTTGAAGTAAACAGTAATTCTTCTTCAGTAAAGTGGTCAGTGTTTTCCGTGAGACTAATTCCATCAGACAGTGGAACTGGACATTTTCCATACTTTGATTAAATCATTAATTTTGTAGTGACCCCAGGAGGAGTGGGGCTCAAGTACACTTTCCCAAGTGGGTCGTAACAATGTTTTTACACACACCTTAGTGTTAGCTCCAACTAATATTGCCCTAGACATCAGCACCTTTTAGGTGACCTGTTGAAAGCACTTGTGCTTTCATTATGGATTAATGAATAGAGTAATGGATTAACTCTGACCATTTTTGTCACAGGGACTATTTCCTTCATGCAGCCAACAGGGCATCGAGTTCATCAACTGAATTCTATCCTCAGAGAAAACACCAAGTCTAATGCGACAGCTTGGAGTGTCTGTAGGCTCATGGCTTATGAAAAGACTGTAACGTTTGACTTTCTAAACTTTATTTCTTTATTTTTATACTTTTATACTAAGAAAACTATAGTGCTGAATGTTTAAACTTATTTCTCTAGTTTTCCATTTCCGTGACTAAGATTCTATGCTTAGGTACTTTCTCCCAAGGTGGCACAGTGTGTGGTGACATTGTGCACACTTCACTGTACTGTTCTCCCTGTACTACCTAATCTAAAAAAAAATTGTGCATTTTCAGATGAGAGAACTGTGGGCGTACATATCAGGAAAGAATTGATGGGCTGTCTCCTCTCTTCATGAGAGGACACTGATGGGTGACACAATCGAGGCCTTTAAAATGACAAAAGCTTTGTTGGAGTGGATCACCTGGACAGTTTCCATCTGTGGAGCAAAACATTGAGCTGGAGACCAACCACATGAGATAGTCACCGAGACATCCAACAGGGAATTCTGAAAAGTTGTGAAATTTATTAAAGTGGCATGAGGGCTTCAGGACCCTGGAACAACCTAACGATGATGTCATGTAGCTACACATCATTAAATATAAATAGCAGAGTTAGCATAGGGATGAGAGAGAGTCTTGACAGCACGTGGACATGAACAAAGATAAATTAGGCCTTAACTAGAGGTTAGTATATCAATGGTAACAATGAACAGCAGTATTCTGTATTCATGTGTAACAAACAGTGTCACTTTGAGGACTAAGCCTGAATCAAATGTTGACAGTGCTTTCTGCATGCCCAATCTGTCTTAACCCCAAATGCATAGCGTGGTATAACACTACATGTCAAAAAACCTGTCACAAGGAGTGGTTAAATGGTATTGATGCATGAAGGGAAAACATGAACAGAAGTGACTAGATGATTACGATAATAGTTAGATGAGAAACGTTGCGAGGAGAATAGAGTGCAGGACAAAGCCCAGCATGGACTGACTGGGCTAAATGGCCTGCGAGTGTGCTGTCTCTCCCATGTACACACCTCCACATCACCTAGTGTTAACCCAATTTGTCCTCAGTGAAGTTAAACGAATCAGATCCAGATCAAAGGGTGCTTCTCTGTAACTGGATCTCACTCTCACAAGTCTGCAAACAACATGTGGTTAACAAACATTGAAGAAAAAGCTACCATTCAGAACACCTCAGGCAGTGACTGACATCACAGAGCTAGTGAACAGATCTGCATTAGGTGTTTCAGATTTGCAATACACATCTTGGAAGTAGCTGTCACTGACTAGGTCGGGCAATTCTATCCACAGGAGAAGGAGTCTGGAGGATTGAAGCATACTTGGGAACCCGGGTGAAATGTGTGTGAGGGGAAACAAGATGCACAAAACATTGGGAGGGTTGAAGGGCATGAGAGTGAGATAATATAAAGGTGTGGTCAGACTAGGAGGGAGCCAATACGCTGTATATTAGTTTTAACAGTGCATGGGTTTGTGTGCATGATAAATAATGTCAGTGAGGGGTAAATAGCCATGTGCTTATAACGATAATGGAGCCCTGGCCCAAGAAAAGTGGCCAGGGTATAAATATTCCTCAATCATAGATATTCAGGGGAAATAGGGATGGAGAGAAGGGAGGAGGCCACAAGCAGAATAGACAATGGGGAGCCAGCAGGTGTAATCTATTTGGATTTTCAAAAGGCTTTTGACAAAGTACCAGACATTCCACTTAATACAATAAGAATTCACTGTACTGGAACGAGTATATTCACATAGGTAAGAGGATTGGCTAACTCAGAGAAGGCAGAGAGTTGGGATAATAGGGGGCATTTTCAGGTTGGCAATCTGTAACTAGTAGAAAGTGAGGACTGCAGATACTGGAGATAAGCGTCGAGAGTGTGGTGCTGGAAAAGCACAGCAGCTCAGGCCGCATCTGAGGAGCAGGAAAATCGACCCTTCGGACATAAGCCCTTCATTAGGAATGATGAATGCTGAAGGGCTTATGCCCGAAACGTTAATTCTCCTCAGATGCTGCCTGACCTGCTGTGCTTTTCTAGCACCACACTCTCGAAACTGTAACTAGTGCGGTGCTACAGGGATCAGTGCAAGGGCGCTCTATTAGTTACAATATACATCAATAGCTGCATGAGGACAGTGAATATTCGATAGCCACGTTTGCAGAAGATAAATAAGTAGGTGGGAAATCAAATGGTGAGGATGACAGATGGAGTCAACGGAGGGATGTAGGGGCTAAATGAGTGGCAAAAACGTGGCAGATGGAATACAATGTGGAAAATTGCGGATGCATTCTCGTTTGTTTCCATTGTTATTAAATAAAGATGTTACATTGGCAATTTTCTAATTCGAAGGCACTTATCCAGAATCTAAGGATTCTTTGAAGACTATTACCAGTGCTTCCATGTTAGGTTTGAAACGTTAGAATGCATACACTCACCTTGGCCTCTCTCTTTATTTTATACATTTCAAAATGCTGTTGCTGTCTGTCTTGAAATTACTTGCAGGTTTATCCTGAATGTTTATTAGATTCTTTTTTTATTAGATTCCCTACAGTGTGGAAACAGGCCCTTCGGCCCAACAAGTCCACACCGAAGAGCAACCCATCCAGACCCATTCCCCTACATTAAAAGAATGACAGGTTTCAGATTGGTAATAAAAGTGAGAACCAGGCTGAATTAAGAAAGCTCAGTAGGTAGTGGGAAAGGAGATGCAAGAGGCAAAGTGAGAGCGTAAGAAGAAGTTAGCAACTAACATGAAGAAGAATCTAGAAGGCTTCTATCGCAAAGTGATAGTAAAAAGAGCAGTAGGGCTCATTCAGGAACAAAAGAGAAATTAGGGCCCGGGGGCAAAGGGCATTGCTGAGGCATTAAATCAGTACTTCACATCTGTTTCGAAATGCTTTCTCACTGCTAAGATTACGCCTCTCATTTTAGATAGGGTTAATGGTAGGTGTCTTGTACCTACTCTGGGCCACTTCAAGGCTAGGAGGGACATTTTAAGGTGAGAGGAGAGAGACGTAAAAAAGACATGAGAGACAATTTTATTTTTACACAGAGGGTGGTTTGCATGTGGAATGAACTTCCAGAGGAAGTGGTGGATGTGGGTGTAATGACAATGTTTAAAAGACACTTGAATAAGTATAGGAATAGGAAAGGTTTGGAAGGATATGGTCCAGGTGTAGATAGGTGGGAATAGATTAGTTTGGGATTATGGACTAGTTGGACCAAAAGTTCTGTTTTTGTGCTGTATGAGTGTCAGACAAAAAGATTGCATCATCTAAAATTTCCCTGTCCTCTGGGAATACACCTCTTTCTAAGGAGGTCTATTATGGTCTCTTCCTCCATCCTTCTTTCCCTTAGTGTCCTTAGACAATTCCCAAGTTCTTATGACATACCAACTTTCATAAAGGCAGCCTTTCTACACCTTCTCATTATCATCTTTCAGACTATCCCATCTAGTTATTTGATAGACCAAATTTTGATTTTGCTGAAAAAAGGCATATCTGATCAAATTCTTTTGTCTTCTTTACAGCAAGACCATCAAACAGCTTAATAACTTGCTCTTTGACTCAGACTTTAACAGCATTTTCTTCCTTGCTAAATGCAGATGCAAAGGATTCGACTTTTCCTGGTGTGTATGAATGGTTTGTACTTTGGTATACAAGGCAAAAGTTCAAAGCTTTTAGACGGCAAATAGAACTTGGCAGTTTGGTGAACTGTGAGGGAGATAGAGAAACTCTTCAGGAGGAACATGCAGGTCACTGGGATGGATGGACAAGTAGTCAGTGAAATTCAATGTAAGAAAATACAGCGTGACTCATCTTGGTCAGAGCAATCAAGAAAAGCAAAACAAAGTATGGGATGCAATTCTAAGGTACATGTAGATATGCGTGCACAAATCATTGATGGTGACAGGACCGATTGAGAAAGTGGTTAAGAATGATTAAGACTAATAAAATATATTAAAACCGTCTTTTGTCCTCAAGTGGAGCACTGTTTCCAGTTCTGGACAGTGTACGTTTGAAAGGATATGAAGATTCAGAGGGAAAAGCAGAACAGACTTACAAGGGGTGGCACGGTGGCTCAGTGGTTAGCACTGCTACCTCACAGTGCCAGGGACCCAGGTTCGATTCCAGCCTCGGGCAACTGTCTGTGTGTAGTTTGCATGTTCTCCACGGGTTTCCTCCCACAATCTAGGGATGTGCATATTAGGTGCATTAGTTAGGGGGTTAAATATAGGGAAATGGGTCTGGGTGGGTTACTCTTTGGAAAGTCGATCTGGACTTGTTTCCACACAGTAGGGAGCCTGTGATTCTATGCTTCAAGCCCGGAGGCAAGAAATGGATCTTAACAGGGGGAACAGTGACGAGAACTACAACACTAAGAATCTATAGATGGAAACTGGGAATTCAAAACAACTTCTCCATGCTGGTGGTTAAACAATGAATAACTCAACAAATCTTAGTAAATCGTCCAGATAATAGGGAACATACCATCTCCAAGGAAAAGTATAATATTTTTTGCAACACCCGTGTTAAGCTTTTGTAGGTTAAGTGCTCGCTTCAGTGTTTCTTGGGCTTGGTTCCTCCAGTACGTTGGGTTCATTTCATGCTCTACAAAATGGAAGACAAGGCAATCAGACCAAACGAATCTCCACATCTTTGGGACCTGGTTGATCCATCAAAAGATAATAAACCAAAACCTCAGAGAAGGGCATTTCCCAAAAGTTCCAGACGAAAACACAAAATGTTTTGGTCTCCATAACTCGTGCCAAAAATTCATCCATTTACATTATAGTTTTTCAGATGCCATTACATAATAATTCTTTACATTAGTTGCAAGTTCCAAACAGGTGTTCCTCAAATTTCTCATACTTATTGTATTAGATTCCCTACAGTGTGAAACAGGCCCTTTGGCCTAACAAGTCCACACCGATCCTCCGAAGAGTAACCCACCCAGACCCATTTCCCTCTGTCTAATGCACCTAACACTATGGGCAATTTAGCATGGCCAATTCACCTGACCTGCACATGTTTGGACTGTGGGAGGAAACCGGAGCACACCCACACAGACACTGGGAAAATGTGCCAACTCCACACAGACAGCCGCCTGAGGCTGGGATCGAATCTGGGACCCTGGTGCTGTGAGGCAACAGTGCTAACCACTGAGCCACCCAAGGAATCAAATATCGAATTGACTTTCCTCACTTTACTGGCAACTAAGAAGGACCCTAATGCAAGTACAGATGGTGATTAATTTCAATGATACATAGGATTACCTACGGGTCTATGCAACTGTACAGTCAGATTCCATTTAGTGTTAGCCTCATGGAACCGCCAGATGAAATGAAGGTGGCAGTAAAGGATATGGGGAAAAGGAGGAGATTGGCACTGGAGAATAGAACTATTTCAGGCATGATAGGCCAAATGACTTCCATCTATGCCACAACATTTCTGTGATGCCATGATCAGTGTAAGCTGGAATGGGAGCCAGAAGTCTTAATCCCTCACACATCTGTTAAAGCCAATTTCTTTTCATGGAATGCGAGCATCACTGGCAGAGCCTAAAGTGAGTGCCCAACCCAAATTGCCCTTGAATTAAGAAACTTGCTGGGCCCATTTCAGTGGATGCAAGAGTCAACCATATTGCTGTGGGTCTGGGGTCCCAGATAGGGGCAGACCAGAGAGAAATGGCAGACTTCTTTCCCTCAAGGACATTAGTGAACCAGATGGGTTTTAAACAACAATGAATAAGAGTTCAATGGTCACCATCATCATATCCCAGATTTAAGAGTCAGATTCAAATTCCTGGAGTTGCCATAGTGGAGATTGGAAACCATGCTCTAAGAGCACTCATCTCTAGATGACCAATCCAGCAACATTACCACACCACGGAACTCTCTACAACTGACTCCTGTTTGGTTGAGAGAAATTGGTTTTCCTCTAAACCATTAGCAGAGGTTTTGAGTTAATTCAAATGTACTTACCAACACCTTTCACTGGAAACAAAGGAGTATGTGAGTAAGAAGAGGAAAGCATTTGCAGGAGAGCCAAAGCTGGATAGAAATGTCCTTGCAACCATTTGTTTTCAGTAGAGAAGAAGCAACATTCTTCACCCAAAGACTCGGGGCAATTCGTCCAAAACATAATAGTACTTACAAGTAAATGCTATTTAGCTCTGGGTATGGATTGTCCACGCACTGTAAACACAACCCTTAAATCATTCAAAGAATAGAGAGATCCAGGCATGCACAGAAAATGTCTGCTTAATTTGTTTTGCTTGTCAATACAGTCCTTTGCTTCCACACTCAGTGGGATGGTGACAGATTCACAAGACAGTTCCCGTTCAGGGCACAATTATTACACACAGTAATAATATGCACTTGGAGGAGAGAAAGCACTTCATGTTAGTGAGAGACTTGTCATTATTGCACGTGTAGGAAACAGTTAATCTGCAATGATGCACAGCAAATTCCAAACATGCGCAGGAAGAGAGGAGAAGCAAGTTTTCCCCAGCAAAAGTCCCTCGAGGCAAGTTGTAATGATTCAGCAGATATCCAGAACTGTACGCATGCGCCTGGGAACAGTCAGATCAGAGCACCACAGCATCCCGCTCCCAGCAGATTAACAGCAATGACACAACAAATGGAACATAAAATGAGAGAAGATGGACCTCTGAGCTTGACCTAACCTGGAGGTGGGTTGCGGATCTGATGATAGATTCGTTTTTTCTTGAGTCCAGCCGGTGGGGCGAGGCCTATTGAAGTCGAACAGACAGGAACATGAAGTTTGCTTGAAAGGGCTTTATTTTCCACCACGGGATACAGAAAACAGCAACAGTACAAAGGTGAATACAAATAAACTTCAACTGGGAGGCTCCAATGGAGTCTGTGACCTTCAGAGGGATTTGAGGTGACTGGGCATTGAAAAAAATTGAAGACTTAATTAAAGGGCAAGTAGGAAGCAGCGTACTGGGCTGTCCCAATCCTACAGCCCTTGAGGTGATGCAAAGTCTTCTGTGGACAGTAGGCTAGTAGCAGGAACCTTGCACTTATTAAATCAGAGTTCACAGAACAGAGAGGCCATTTAGCCCATTGAGGTCCTGCCAGCTCTCTGTACAGCAATGCAGTCAGTCTCATTCCCCTCTCTACCTCTATCGTCTTGCAGATGTATTTTTATGGATTTGCCCAGCAATTTCTTTTTGCTTCATTCCTGCGCTGCACAACCCACCGGGTTTTCTGATTAGATCAATGACATCAGGAAGTAGGGCAGTTGTCCAAAAGGGAGGCATTAAAATCCTACAGGATGGAGGTGGCATCAGACTGGCTCTGATGTGGTACCACCTCTTACAGCTCTGCCTTTGGTAAATGCCAACCTGAGCCAAACCCAGAGAAATATGTCTTGCACACCACCCCATAGCTAATCATCATGATTAATGAGATCAGGGGTTGGGAGCGCATCTACTCTACTCAGGTTACCAAGAGCTGTTTGGACCTGATGCTAACTCACTGAACCTCACTGACTTATATCCCAGGCTCTCCATCACTAATCGTTTTGAACACACATACATGGTGGAATAAAAAACACCAATCAATGTTTCATATCTAGGATCAATTTCGATGTGGAGATGCTGGTATTGGACTGGAGTGGACAAAGTCAGACCTCACACAACACCAGGTTATAATCTGACAGGTTTATTTGAAATCATTAGCTTTGGGATCACTGCCCCTTTGTCAGGTAAAGTCCACCTGACGAAGGAGCAGCAATACGAAAGCGTGTGATTTCAAATAAACCCATTGGACTATAACTCAGTATCGTGTGACTTCTGACTAGGATCAGTTTTAACAGAGTCACATTCCCTTGCTTGATCCATCCTTGGTTTCACTCCTAGAGTTTTGAGTATGAAACTCATGTCTCCTCATCACACCCTATACTGGGCCAAGTTGCAATAGGGTTAGGGTTAAGGCTAGGGTTCGGGTTAGGGTTAATGCATTCAGTTCCCTTGGATACAGAGCCTTTAATCATAAGGAGTTATCTCACTCTTTTACTCCCACTATGAAAGTGTCAAGGGGAAACAACATTGAGCTTATCATGGGAATAGTGTCTCTAATGTTCCAAATGCACAACATTAACACCAAGGTGGTGGGGATGTGAGGAAGTTACGAGGCTATGATGGAACAAGAGTGTTTTGAACCAAGGGGTGAAGATCCGTTAATGTTGATCTCTCTCTCCACCTTCTCAGCAGCTGTAACACTGTATCCTGCACTCTGTTCCATTACCCTGCTGCACGTGTATAATATGATGGGCCTGATCAGCACATAGGACAATGCTTTTCGCTGTACACATTCAGGTGACAGTAAGAAATCAAATGAAATCAAATCAGTCACGTGGCGGGAGTGGGGGATCTGAAGTTGCTGCAGAGGTGATGACAAAAACAATGCCCATATGTAACAAAACAGGTGAAACATGGTAACACATGACATAACAAGATGAACACATGGGCAACAGACAGATGGTTAGAAATTACACTGAACACACATCTTCACATTTCATTTAAGATCAAGGGAAAATATGATGTCAACGTCATTGATTTAACCATCTGGTAGATCATCAGAACCAGACACAATTGTACAGAATGTTGACGTGGTAAATCAGCTTCACTGGGAAAGAAAAGGAATAACATTGAACAAGTTCATCCTACACATACGTTAAGAAACTTGAATAAATCATGGGAAGTAAAATAATTAATTTGGAATGAGAAATGCTTGAGTGTCTACAGCAGTCCATTCCGAAATGATTAAAAACTGACTGATTCACATAACCACTGCTATCTGGATCAGATGTAGTCTGAAAATTCCCTTTTAGTATCAGTAATGTTTGTCTAAATGATCCCATGTCCATTAATATCAAGAATTTACCTTGATCTGCCAATATGATAGGTTTACATGAGGAATGATGGGAGCTGTCTCTAATGGAACACCATCACTGGCATGGGCTAGTTGGGCAGAATGGCCTGTTTCTGTGCCATATTTCTTATGTAAGCTTGTGTAATGTAGTCATAAGGCAGCATGTCATTAGTGAAGTGTGGTTCCTGGCCCCCACAGATCGCACACACAGGCACTTCCAGCAGAGGTAGCAGTCACATGACCACGGCGAGCCAGTCAGTACATTAAAGATACAAAGGCATTTCTCCAAACACAGTTTAATTCATGGGGCCTTGACTAAGAAATGAACTTGTGATTCAATCCTCAGATGTAGTGATTCACAGGGGAAAGTGAGGACTGCAGATGGTGGAGGTCAGAGTCAAAACGTGTGGTGCTGGAAATGCACAACAAGTCAGGCAGCATCCGAGGGGCAGGAGAATCAAGGTTTCGAACATAAGCTGATCATTCCTGAAGAAGAGTTTATGCTTGAAATGTCAACCCTCCTGCTCCTTGGATGCTGCCTGACCAGAATCACACTTTTTATACTGATTCACACTTCAACTGAACCAAGACTGAATGTAAAAATCAACAAATGTGGCTGAGTTGACATAAACATATAAAATAACATTTGCAGTGAGTCTCACTTCACTTCTACATTAACATCCCTCCTCGCTAGTCCTCTAAGATAATCCACCCTTATTGACCAAGCTGGTTAGGAGAACCCGTGAATGGGAGCCAGATAGGCAAAACATGAAGTAAAAGCTACATAATAAACCCTGCTGCTATTCTCAATGCATGGAGGTTGATAAAGACCTGGAAGGAGAGAAGTTATCAAAGGTGATTAGTCCTCAGGAGGAAGCCATCTTGAAATGAAACTTCATCTTTGGAAAGTTATCGATCGTCAGGTGATCATATCCTGCAAGTATAAATAATTTATCCAGAAACAGGTAATAGCTGGAGATCGAGCCTGTTAAAGTGTGAGTCAACATAAATACTAATACATTGGGGTTGACTTGGACTCTTTTTCTTTGCTATATCAAACTGAAGGTCAGCATAAAGCTAGCCAGGCTCCAACCACCTTCCCTGTGGGAAAATGTACGGGAAATGTCATCTCTCACAATATCTACCAAGAAATGGCAGCGATTTATTTAATCGTCAGCTGGAGAGCATCCTGCTTCAGGTTTTGAGAGGAGTGTTGCTTTTCCTAATCTCCGGGCAAGTCAGGATAAGTGTTAACACGTTTGTGATCCAAAATGTCAACCAGACTTGAAATAGTTATGTTTCGACAGACAGTATAGTTAATACACACCAGGTAGTGGAGACAGCATTGAAAACGCCATCCCATTCTCCCAATTCCTTCGTCTCCGCCGCATCTGCTCCCAGGAGGACCAGTTCAAAATACGTACAACACAGATGGCCTCCTTCTTCAAGGACCGCAATTTCCCCCCCGACGTGGTCGACGGTGCCCTCCACCGCATCTCCTCCACTTCCCGCTCCTCCGCCCTTGAGCCCCGCCCCTCCAACCGCCACCAGGACAGAACCCCACTGGTCCTCACCTACCACCCCACCAATCTCCATGTACAGAACCCCACTGGTCCTCACCTACCACCCCACCAATCTCCATGTACAGCGCATCATCCGCCGTCACTTCCGCCACCTCCAAACAGACCCCAGCACCAAGGATATATTTCCCTCCCCACCCCTATCAGCTTTCCGTAGAGACCACTCCCTCCGCGACTCCCTTGTCAGATCCACACCCCCCACCGACCCAACCACCACTCCCGGCACCTTCCCTTGCAACCGCAGGAGGTGCAACACTTGCGCCCACACCTCCCCCCTCACTTCTCTCCAAGGCCCCAAGGGAAACTTCCATATCCGCCACAGATTCACCTGCACCTCCACCCACATCATCTACTGCATCCGCTGCAGCCGGTGTGGCCTCCTCTATATTGGGGAGACAGGCCGCCTACTTGCGGAGCGATTCAGAGAGCACCTCTGGGCCACCCGGACGAACCAACCCAACCAACCTGTAGCACAGCATCTCAACTCCCCCTCCCACTCCACCGAGGATATGCAGGTCATTGGACTCATCCACCGCCAAACCACAACAAAGCGACGGTCGGAGGAGGAGCGTCTTATCTTCCGACTAGGAACCCTCCAACCGCAGGGGATGAACTTGGACTTCACCAGTTTCTTCATCCCCCCTCCCCCCACCTTGTCTCAGCCGGATCCCTCCAGCCCGGCACCGCCTTCCTGACCTGCAGCCTTCTTCTTGACCTCTCCGCCTCCACCCTACTCCGACCTATCACCCTCACCTTGACCTCTTTCCACCTATCACATTTCCAACTCCCCTCCTCCAAGTCCCTCCTCCCTACCTTTTATCTTCTCCTGCTGAACACTCTCTGCTCATTCCTGAAGAAGGGCCTGTGCCCGAAACGTCGAATCTCCTGTTCCCTGGATGCTGCCTGACCTGCTGTGCTGTTCCAGCAATAAAGTTTCAACTTTGATCTCCAGCATCTGCAGACCTCACTTTCTCCTCGGAGACAGCATTGAAAGCAGAGCTGGCCTGAACTATTGGTTTTAGGGAGGTTCCCAGGCAGCGACACAGCCGCAATTTAATGCAGATGGCAGCACCCAATGGTTTTAACATACATACACAGAACTTCAGCCATTCATAATCTTCAACAATTGACATGTTTTCACATGTACACTGACAACATCAGCTTTACCTCACCATCAACTCTCTCGATTTCTCCACTGTCGCTAATTCACCAGGGGGTGGCCTATCTTTTACCCAGTAAGGATGAGCAGAAACTCCCTGCTGTTGAATATTGGGAAGTCTGAAGCAAGGATAGGGAGAGAAATCAGAGCCCTCGACTCGGCCCTTGCCCAGGAGCCCGCTCTGTCCATCATGACCGCCCCCACCCCACTCCCCCTCACCCCGCCGCAACTTCCAGGCCAGGTCTCACTCCAAGCACAGTGGGGGCCATTTTGGAATCCTCGGCCCAATTATCCTGTCCTTGACCCATGGCTCAGGCCATTGCTTTTGCTTCCCGGTCCAAATTCTGCTGTTGAGCTATTGACTCCAGCCCTCTCCATGGCAATAGTTTGAAATCAAACCAATCTCTTTGCAACCTTGGTATCACAACTGACCCTGAGATGAGCTTTAAACTATCTATTTTTCCCAATTGCCTCCGATTACCACCTCTATAACATTGCCTGATTTTGGTCTCACAACAGCTCATCCCCTGCTCAAACCCTGATACCTGTGCCTTCAAGTTATCCTGAGACCCCACTGTCCATGGGTGGAATGAAAACAAAAGTCTGTCTTGGCGCCACCTGAAATGGAAGACCCTCAGCTTTAATTATTTAGGGAGAGAATTCCACTTGATAAAGTTTAGACAAGTGAATGCAATGTGGAATAATGGCAACTAATGTGAAATAATGTGAAAATAATGGAATAATGCTCAAGGGATCAAAATAAGGTAAAGTCATAATACAGAAACAGATCATTCTGTCCAACTTCTCCATGCCAACCATATATTCTAATCTAATCTAGTCCCATTTGCCAACAATTGGCCCATATCCCTCTAAACCCTTCCAATTCATGTACCCATCAAAATGCCTTTTAAATACTGCAGTTATACCAGCCTCCACCACTTCCTCTGGCAGCTCATTCCATGCATGCACCACCCTCGACATGAAGACTTGCTCCTCAGGTCCCTTTTAAATCTTGCCCCTCTCACCTTAAATCTATGCCCTCTAGTTTTGGATGCCACCATCTTGGGAAAAAGACCCTGCCTATTCAGCCTATCCATATGATTTTATAAACATTTAGCTTCCAATGTTCCAGGGAAAACAGCCCCAGCCTATTGAGCCTCTGCCTGTAGCTCAAAGCCTCCAACCCTGGCAACATCTTTGTAAATCTTTTCTGAACCCTTTCAAGTTTCACAAAACACAGTACCTCACATTTATCTAAATTCAGCTGCATCTGCCACTCCTCAGCTCGTCGGCCCATTTAGGGTCATAGTCATAAAGGTATACAGCGCAGATATAGACCCTTCAGTCCAACTTGATTATGCCAACCAGATATCCCAACCTAATCTAGCACTTGGTCCACATCCCTCTAAACCCTTCCTATTCATATATCCATCCAGATGCCGTTTAAATGTTGCAATTGTACCAGCTTCCTCTGGCAGCTCATTCCATACACGTACCACCCTCTGTGTGAAAAGATTGTCCCTTAGGTCCCTTTTACATCTTTCCCCTTTCACCCTAAACCTATGCCCTCTAGCTCTGGACTTCCCCACCCCAGGAAAAAGACTTTGTCTATTTATTCTATCCATGACCCTCATGATTTTATAAATCTCTCTGCGGTCACCCCTCAGCCTCTGAAGCTCCAGGGAAAACAGCCCTAGCCTATTCAACCTCTCCCTGTAGCTCAAATCCTCCAACGCTGGTAACATCCTTGGAAATCTTTTCTGAACCCTTTCAAGTTTGACAACATCTTTCCGATAGGAAGGAGACCATAATTGTACGCAATATTCCAACAATGGTCTAACCAATGTCCTGTTCAGCCGCAACATGACCTCCCAACTCCTGTACTCGATACTCTGAGCCACTTCTCAGCCCATTGGCCCATCTGGTCCAGATCCTGTTGTAATCTGAGGTTAGTTTCTTCGCTGTCCACTACACCTCCAATTTTGGTGTCATCTGCAAACTCATTAACTATACTTCCTATGTACATATCTAAATCATTGATATAAATGATGAAAAATAATGGACCCAGCACCAAGCCTTGTGGTACTCCACTGGTCACAGGCCTCCAGTCTGAAAAACAACCATCCACCACCACCGTCTGTTTTCTACGTTTGAGTCAGTTCTGTATCCAAATGGCTAGTTATCCCTGTATTCTATGAGATCTGACCTTGCTAACCAGTCTCCCATGGGGAACCTTGTTGAATGCCTTACTGAAGTCCATATAGATCATGTCCACCGCTCTGCCCTGATCAATCCTCTTTGTTACTTTTTCAATTGATCAAGATTCTGTTGTACTCTGAGGTAACCTCCTTTACTGTCCGCTATACCTCCAATTTTAGTGTCATTTGCAAACTTACTAACCATGTCTCCTACAGTCACATCTTTATCATTCATAGAAATGATGGAAAGCAGTAGACCCAGCACCGATCTGTGTGGCACAACACTGGTCACAGGCCTCCAGTCCCAAAAACAACCCTCCACCACCGCCCTCTGTCTCCTACCTTCAAACACATCTGAATACCATCAGACAGAAGGTGATTACTAGAGAGTTCAACAAAACACAGTCAGATTTTGCTTCTTTTCATAAATATCTAAAATCTTATGCAACATCAGAGGTGAAATCTTTGATTTTATTTTGCCTGCTAGACTGAAAGGAATTCTTTTGTTCAGGGTCTAATACAGCCAGGGATTTTGGAGTGACTTTACCTGGGATGAATCCGCAAATGAAATTTAGATGAGAAATCAGCAGAAGCAACACAAACTCCATGGCACTTCCTTGAGATTTAATTCTGTCTTCAGTGATCAAATTTCCAGTTCGACCGCATCAAACTCCTTAAAGATTCTCTGAAAAAAAGGAAGTTTTGTTTTAAAACTGTGTTATTAAAGTGGTGTGAGGATAACAAGAGCAATTCACAAACTATGTCAATATTATGCCATCCCTGCATGTTGAGACAAATACAGCAGCAAACTTGCATCAATGACTCGGTGTAAACTTAGTCAACTTTTCAGACAACGCCAAAATAGGTGGGGTGCTGTAACCGAGTCTTACGAGTTACAGGGTGGGTGTGCGAACAATCGGTGAGTTATCAGGAATTCTGTGAAATCCTCGTTAAACTGTACAGGGCACCGGTCAGACCACTCCTTGTGGTCTGGACCAAGTTCTGATTATGGAGAAATGAGGGTGGCATTGCTATCCAGTGGCAAAGAGCCAGAGGCTGTCCTCCAGTCTCTGAAAGTAAGCAGGTAGGTGCAGTGAATGCTCTGTCGGTCTTCCTATTGAGAGGATGCGGGTGCAAGAGCAGGGATGTTTCGCTGCAACTCTGCAGGTGAGACCACACCCTGAAGTGCTGTCTGCAGTTTTGGTCTCCTTATCTGTGAAAGGATAAGGAGATGCAGGGATTGCAACAAAGACTGATTCCTGGGATGGTGGGACTGACGTTTGAAAAGAGATTGGATTGGTTAGGAAGATATTCACTGGAGTTCAGAAGAATGAGGGGGGTGTCTCATCGAGGCCTATATAAAATTGAAACAGGGTTAGACAGGGTAAACTGACAGGGTAAATTGGGGTGGCACAGTGGCTCAGTGGTTAGCACTGCTGCCTCACAGTGCCAGGGACCTGAATTTGATTCCAGCCTCTGGCAACTGTCTGTGTGGAGTTTGCACATTCTCCCTGTGTCTGGGTGGGTTTCCTCCGGGTGCTCCGGTTTCCTCCCACAGTCCAAAGGTGTGCAGCTGGTGAATTGGCCGTGCTAAATTGCCCATGGTGTTAGATGCATTAGTCAGGGGTAAATATGAGGTAGGGGACTGGGTCTGGGTGGGTTACTCTTCAGAGAGTCGGTGTGGACTTGTTGGGCCGAAGGGCCTGCTTCCATACTGTAGGGAATCTAATCTAAATGCAGAAAGGATGTTCCCAATGAGCGAGGAGGTGAGAGCCAGGGATCACAACTCAAAGATGAAGGGGTGATGAAGAGAAATGACTTCATCCCCAGAACCTGTGGAACTCTCTGCCACAGAAAGCAGTCAACACCAAAACATCGAATATTTTCAAGAAAGGGTTAAATATCTTTCTTAGAGCTAAAGAGATCAAAGGCAAAGATTGGAATAGGGGCCTGAGTTGGACCATGACCATATTGAATGGCAAAACAGGCTCAAAGGGCTGAATGGCCTACTCTTGCTCCTATATATGTATCTATGTTGGGGCCTCGTGTTAGACTGGGAGAGAAATTTGGTTGAGAAGGTGATGCAAAACAGTTGAGAGGGGGCAGGCTGCCCAGTGTACACCATGATACTTAGTTCCATTAACTGCAATAGAGGTGTCGGCTGATTGGTTTGGGTGGGAGGGTTTTATTACTAGGCTTGTGCACCCCAGCTAACACTGCGTGGAAATGGGCTCAAATTGCAACACAGGAGCTTGCGGAAGTTAAACTCAGTAACTTAAAAAGAAAACAGCCAGGAATTGAAAGCCCATCGCAGTAATACTGACTCTGAAATGATCGCTTCAGTGACCCATCTGGTCCATTCATGCGGAATCTGCTGTCTTTCCCCAATCTGGCCTACCTGTGACTCCAGACCCACGCACACTTAACCACCTTCAGAAATAGCCCAGCAGGTCACCCACGTTCAATTCGGGACAGTCGACAAATGCTCGGTTTACCAGAAACACCCACATCTCATAAAAGGCAAAGATGCAAATATTTAATCCAGGTTATATCTTTAAACTGAAGAGGGATATTCAAACTATGCCATTTCATACTAGTTCAGGTAAAATGAGAAAGATGTTTTCTTGCACAGATGCAGTGATGAAATCGATGACACAGTGCAATCCAGCAAATATCTATTAAATGAAAAGACACAGCTGATAGGAGAGAGAATTGTGCTACTCCTCAGAGATAGACTTAGATAGGCCGAATGGCCATCCACATCCATTAAGGTTAGTCAGCTGGCAGCACCACTGACAGTGGTTAGGGCTACCTGTGACTCCAGACCCACCTTCACCACCTTCAGAAATAGCCCAGCAGGTCACTCAGTTCAATTCAGGACGGTCAACAAATGCTCGGTTTATTGTCACGTACTCAAATGAAATCTTTACAAGTCACCACATAAAATAAAGTCATCCATGCCTCTCATGGTTTTATAAACCTCTATCAGGACACGTGTCAACCTCCTACACTCCAGTAAAAAAAGTCCCAGTCTATTTTTATAATTCAAACCTACCAAACCCTGATAACTCTTTCCTGAACCCTCTCCAATGGAGTAACATCCTTCCTATATTCTGTAACCATTCCATAAATCTCCAGTTTGGACAATGATAATCTTCTTCACTGTGTGCCCATTGTGGGGTAAGTGTTCATCTGGAAACAAGAAAGAGCTCCCCAACCTTCCTGAAGAAACCCATGGTGCATCCCATGCAGTACAAAGATGTTTAATACCTCACAGTCAGAGGTCTGTCTATACCGCATCAGCATGTCAGTTTAGGTTGTATCTTCCAACATCTAGAATGGGCCTTGAACCCTTACCCTTCAGTCTCCCACCGCCATTACCATTACCACTAGTTCACAGGACAGGATTTTTTTAAAGGTTAGATTAGATTCCCTACAGCATGGAAACAGGCCCTTTGGCCCAATACGTTCACACCGACCCTCCGAAGGGTAACCCATGAGACGCGGCACGGTGGCTCAGTAGTTAGCACTGCTGATTCATAGCACCAGGGTCCAAGGTTATAGATTCCAGCCTCGGACAACTGGCTGTGTGGAGTTTGCACATTCTCCCTGTGTGGAGTTCCTCCCACAGTCCAAAGATGTGCAGGTTACGTGAGTTGGCCCTGCTAAATTGCCCATAGTGTTAGGTGCATTAGTCAGAGGGAAATGGGGCACTCTGCAGAGGGTCGGTGTGGACTAGTTGGGCCAAAGGGTCTGTTTCCACGCTATGGGGAGTCTTATCTCAGACCCATTTACCTCTGACTAACGTGCCTAACGCTCTGGGCAACTCACCTAACCTGCACATCTTTTGGAATGTGGGGGGAAACCGGAGCACCCAGAGGAAACCCACGCAGACACAGAGAGAATGTTCAAACTCCCCTCAGATAGTCGTACGAGACTGGAATTGAACCCGGGTCCCTGGCACTGTGAGGCAGCAATGCTAACCTTTGAGCCACCATGCTGCCCTAGGTGTTCTTTGAGTCTATAAATGTGGGTCAGCCAAATTAAAAATGTGCTGCCTACAACAAAACCCATTCTTATGCAAGGCAAATTGTGGGAGTTTCTTCATTCTGGTCATAGCAGAGAACTAATGAAGTGTAAAGAGACTAATACTGAATGATAGCAGCCAGACAGCAGTAAGAGGGAACTGTGTGACCAGGGATTCTGTAATAAGCATCTGGATTTTTATGAATAGTGGCATAGGGTTTTGTTTGTCTCTTATTCGTTCATGGGATGCATGGGTTGCTGGTGGGCCTGCATTTATTAGTCATCCTTCATACCCCTGAGAAAGTGGTAGTGAGGTGCCTTCTTGAACCACTACAGTCCACATGCTGTAAGGAGATCCACAATGTCCTTAGGGAGGGAACGCCAGGATTTTGACCCAGCAATACTCAAGGAACATTGATATATTTCCCAAGACAGGATGGTGAGTGGCTTGGAGGGGATCTCACAGGTGTTGCACTGTGTACCTTGTCTTTCTAGAAGGAAACGGTTGTGGGTTTGGAAGGGGTTGTTGAAGGAGCCTCAGTGAATTTCTGCCGTACACCTTGTGGATGGTACACACTGCTGCTACTGAGCGTTGGTGAGTGGAGGGAGTAAGTATTTGTGGGTGTGGTGCCAATCAAGCGGGCTGCTTTGCCCTGGATGCAACAAAATCAAAGAATTTGTGTAGAACAACAAGTTCAACTTTGATTGGAGTGCTGTGTGCCATTCCAGGCCTTCCATTTAAGAAGGATGTGAGGACATTAAAGTGAATTGAGAAAAAAAGTTAATAAGAATGGTCTCAGGGATGAGGAACCTAACATAAACGAGTTGTTTGGAGAAATTAGGGCTCTTTATCCTGGAGAAGAGAATGTCAAAAGGAGATTTAAAAACCCAAAAAACTGCAGATGCTGTAAATCAGAATCAAAAAACAGGAATTTCCGGAAAAGCTCAGCAGGTCCAGCAGCATCTGTGGAGCGAAATCAGAGTTAACGTTTCAGAGTGAGTGACCCTTTCTCCGAGGAAGGGTCACTCTCAACCATTAACTCTGGTTTTGCTCCAAAGATGCTGCCAGACCTGCTGAGCTTTTCCGGCAATTTCTGATGGAGTTCTTGAAAGAACATTTGGTGGAAGGGTTCAAAGTCAATGAGGTAATTGGACAAGGTAAATTGAGTAAAGTATTCCCATGTCTGGAAGTACCAGAGGCACAGATTCCAAATCACCAATAAAGTCAGTAATGGCAGCAAGGGAGTGGGGGTAGTGGAGGGAGGGGGAGGGGTTCAGATTACAGATGTTTTTGCAAATGATAGAGGGAGAATGGAAATCTGAAAGCCATCAACAGAGAAGCAGGAACCGTCGAAGAGGTGAAGTCTGATATAATGAAAAAATGGGTAAGAGTTTCAGTGCAATAGAGAAGAAGTCAAGTCAGAGGCAGGTCATGTGACAGATCTGAGATCAAAGGGTCATGGCAATGGACAGTTGCGAGGTTCAGCTCAGTGTCAATTAAGGTACCAAGTTTGCACAGACGCTAATCCAAGAGATTGGCTCAGCCACGAAGGAAGACGGTTTATGTCTCTGCAACCCCTGTTTTGGTGCTGAATGTATAAAAAAAAATTGCCTGTTCTGACTGACTGACTGACGGCAATCATTTTCAGAGACAATCACGTACCATCTGGATTTCAAGCCACACTTCAATACAAAACATAAGAAGACTTGTATTTGGTCCCGATCAAGGCATGGATCATGGATCAGGCATGTGAGTATTGGTACCCTGTCACATCGTGTGTCACTGGACACAGCCAAGGTACAGGGAGACCTGGAGCATCAGGCCCACGTTATAAGAGCTGCCTTAATCAATATAAAAGCATTCTATTTGTGCCTTCTGTGTTTACCTCTGACAGGCCACAATAACAGAAAGAGACAAAGACTGGCATTCCTCTTGTGCTTAGAACATTCCGTAGTGCCTCATACTCACTGAAAGACTGCTGTAGTGCTGGGAGTTAGCCAGCAATCTCCCCAGGGCAGGGCCAAAGTATGAAGGTGACAGACATCCAGACAGCCTGCTACCCTGAGATCACTTGAGAATTACATCCTGACAAGATGTGTAGGCAAATCGGAAAGCTACAAAAACACCAGGATATTACAATTCCAAATGCTGAGGGTGAGATTTGTTTCTCAAATCTACTTCATGAATCACCGGTTGGAATGGGTTGATAATGGGAACGGTTCCGCCACAGACTGTTCAATAGCACCTCCTCACACTGTTGGAACAGCTCCGTCACATTTACATCGCGACTGACTGCGGCTCGATCAGTGCCAGGCTGTGCCCTCGGGCTCAGAAGGTGGCAGAGCAGGTTAGGGAAGCGATCCTTGATGACAGAGGGAATCGTTGGTTGGGTTGGGAGATTGGGAGGGAGAGGACAAGCAAGAAGGTGGAGTTGAGGCAGCAGTCGGATCAGCCGTGACCTTAATTAACAGCACTGAGGTCTCAAGGGGCCGAATGGCCTAGTCCTCCTTCCAAACTGTGTGTCTCTGGGATTGCGGATCATTCCTACAGTAGCCAGCTCCACATCATAACCAACATTTAACATCATGTGCCTTCATTTTAAAACTCCTGCTCTGGTTAAGAAGACATTTAGCAAGCTTGTCTTCATCGCTCAGTCCTCTGTATATAGGAGTTGGGTTGATGTTGTACAGGACTGTGGAGAGATGTGTTCACTCTGTTATAGGAGGAGAGGGTTCAGACTGGAGGGTGTGAGTTATTGGGAGAACTGAGTAGGCTGAGACTCTTTTTCACTGGAGCGTAGGAGGTTGAGGGATGACCTTATGGAGGTTTATAAAATAATGAGGGGTATAGATAAGGTGAGTGGCAGGTATCTTTTCCCAAGGGTTGGGGGAGTTCAAAACTAGGGGACATATTTTTAAGGTGAGAGGAGAAAAGTTTGAAAAAGACTTGAGGGGCAATGTTTTTACACAGAGTGGTTTGTGTGTGGAATGAACTTCCAGAGAAAGTGGTAGGTGTGGGTACAGTTACAACATTTAAAATACATTGAGATAAGTACACGAATAAGAAAGATTTGGAGGGATGTGGGCCAAGCGCAGGTAGGTGGGACTAGTTAAGTTTGGGATTGTAATTGGCATGTACTGGCTGGACTGAAGGGTCTGTTTCCGTGGTTTGTGAGTGTATGACTATCTCTTCCCCTGTGGCTAGGGGGAGGGGTAAAGAATGGGCATCCCAACAGGATTTTCTGTGGACCAGGTTAGTGTTCTCGAAATGCTTGTTCCTCAGGCCAACTGAACTATGGCTGCCTCCAATGTTGGTTGCTATCCAATGTTGTTTACAATAGCATTGGAGACAGCCCTCTGAGCTAGGTATCTGGCAATGCCCACTGTGCCAGTATCTGGGGTTCACCTCTGAAGGCACTCAAGCTAAATGGGTCGAGAGTGTGGCACTGGAAAAGCACAGCAGGTCAGGCAGCATCCGAGGAGCAGGAGAATCGACGTTTCGGACAAAAGCCCTTGCCCAGTTTCAGCTGGCACCACACCCATCTCCAACATGGTTATTACAAACACACTGCATATATTCCACCCACAGTACATTCGTAACTCACTGAGCCCCCATGTACACCATGTATTCATTAGACCCCAGGGTATATGCTTATGGAGTGAAATACCACAGAGGCTGGCAAGCTGAAATAAGAGCAAAGATAAAGTCTCAACATCCCGGCAGGTATGGCAGCATCGATAGACTGAGATAGACAGAAGATTTCAGGTCTCTCGCCTTTCACATGAAAACTGAAGGGGAATAGAGATTTAAGGGTTTTTAAGCCAGTGACAGGGAATTATTGGGAAAGCAAAAGAGAAGCTTTTGCGATAGGGTGGAGGGCAGGGGAGATTACATAACAACTAATTTATGGTGCACAATCCAAGAAAAGTGCTAATGGATATTGTGAAGCTGCAAATGTATAGTATTATGTCAATATTATATATAATTAAGATTCCTGTTTTAAAGAAGTGGCACCTTGAAGTTATAGATGGCGCCTGGTCTTTTGTGAATCAGCCTTGGCACACCTGAATGGTAGGCAATGCTATCTGAGTTGTTTTTTTCTTCATTAATGGAGTATGGGCACTGGCTAGACCAGGGGTCCTTGCCTCTCCCTAGTTGCCCAGAGGAAAGTAAAAGGTCAATCACATTGCTGTGGGGCTGGAGTCACATGTAGGCCAGACTGGTGAGGATGGTGGATTTCCTCCCCTAAATGATTTCAGTGAACCATTTGGGATTTTCCAACAATCAACAATGCTTGTACTCATAGATCCACACTGACCCGGTGTTTGGGTTGATCCACACTGACCCGGTGTTTGGGTAGATCCACACTGACCCGGTGTTTGGGTTGACCCACACTGGATGTTTTCCTTAGATATGTGCGACAATTTCCCTCTGTGGCGATTGCATTTCAGATTCTAGTCTGACATCTCCTTGTATGAAGACATCCTTTGCCAATCCCAAGTACAAGACTGCGGTGGATCCTTATGTGAATTGATTAAATACCACTCATTGGCCAGCACTGTCTGACCCGGTGTTTGGGTAGATCCTCACTGACCCGGTGTTTGGGTAGATCCACACTGACCCGGTGTTTGGGTTGATCCTCACTGGCCCGGTGTTTGGGTAGATCCTCACGGACCCGGTGTTTGGTTAGATCCTCACTGACCCGGTGTTTGGGTATATCCTCACTGACCCGGTGTTTGGGTAGATCCTCACTGACCCGGTGTTTGGGTAGATCCTCACTGACCCGGTGTTTGGGTAAATCCTCACTGACCCGGTGTTTGGGTAGATCCACACTGACCCGGTGTTTGGGTAGATCCACACTGACCCGGTGTTTGGGTTGATCCTCACTGACCCGGTGTTTGGGTTGATCCTCACTGTCTGAGCTGCTGTCACCAGGCTGGGACATCTTTGCGCATACATTTGCCTCTTAGCATCTGGACAATGAGGCATGTGTGACCTAGGCTACTGCTCCATAACTCTGACCCTGGCTTCTTCAACTTCATTTCACTGCAGCCAGGGAGCAGTCAGAAATCACACCATCTGAAGGTGACAGACTAACACAGTGTGGGTGGCAGAGATGGCTCCCAGGTCCGTCTCCTCAATGGGATTAATCATCTCAACAAGTTTGTGATCTTTATTGAATGGCAGAGCAGGCTTGAAGGGCCGAATGGCCTTACTCCACTCGTAATTCATGCATTTGTTTGTCTGATTTAATTAATGAGAGGCTTGGACAGAGCAGACAGAGAAGATCTGTTTCCCCCAGTGGAACTGTAAATTGCATGGGATTTCAGATTCAAGGAGATTAATAGAAGGATTCAAGGAGACATAAGGAATAACACTCTCACCCAGAGGGTGGCGGGTGTCTGGAATTCACTGCCCAGTTGGATGGTGGAGGCAGAAACCCTTAACTCATTTACAAACGTACCTGAAGCCCTGCAAGGCGATGGAGCAGGAGAATGGGCTGAATGGCCTCTTTCTGTGTTATAACCATTGTGTGATCATGAGCATGAGGTGTGAACACCTCAGTTTTAGCTGTGGGGACTAAACCAACACACCCCTTGTGACACCAAAAGAGCAAAATAACTACATTCTCCACTTCTTAGTGTTCTAAGGAAGGGGTCACTTGACCCAAAACGTTAACTTTGATTTCTCTCCACAGGCGCTGGCAGACCTGCTGAGCTTTTCCAGCAATTTCTGTTTTTGTTACTTTCTTGGCTTTATCTTCTGACTGGACTGTCCAACCTACTACTTGCTTGGTCACAGTTAAACTGTTGATAACCTCAATCCTATAAATCTGACCTGTTTTCAAATACTGATCATTTTTGGTAACTAACTTGATTTTTGGTGACCATCAGATGGTTCTGGGAGGGGTCAGAATGAGGTTAAACAGCCCCCATGATGATGGATTAAAGGCTGGAAAATTATAGTTGCAGCTCCCAGCTATCAATCTCTCAACATGCTATGATCAGACAACGTTAGCCACTCTTTAGAGACAGGCAGAGCACCAAGTATGTCACCACAGTCACTTAAAAAAACCAGCACACAATAAAAACCCCCTTTAGTCTAATCCAGGTAAGCATCAAAATAATTCCAAGGAATCCGTGAGGCAGCACAGTTTGGGAAGAGTCTTTGCATTTTCAGAATCATCTCAAGAAGGCTCGTAAATTTGTTTTGAGACCAGTGGGTTCAAATGTGCTCCAACTGACGTCTGAACAAGTGTCATTAAAACCAGATCAAAAGCTGAGCGAAATACCAGACAAGTAAATAATTACAATCACATATATTGCAGCATGGCTGTATCACTAATACAGAACACAGTGGGGTTCGTTAAAGCCACACGGCTGCTTCTACACAGCAGTAGTAAATGTGTTTTGCAAAAACATTTCTAATGGGCTTTTCACAATCTCACGCCATCCTGACCTGCAACGATGTACCTGTGAGCTATAGTCACTGGTCTATGGTATGAACTGGGGAACCAATGTTATTCTATTCCTTTTTATTCTTAATGCATAAGTCCCCTTTACCCGTCATTTCTCACATTACTCAATCACCCTGTTTGTAATAGATTGCCTGAATCCCCTTTTGCACTTATTGCTCAGTTATTAAATTGTGGTATTTTGATCCCAGTAGTGCAGTGAACAACTTAACCGGGGATCAATCTCTGACCAACTGCAAAGTAGTTTCATGCCAAATACATGTTATTTTCATGAAACACTTTGTCGTAAACCTTACACTCAATCCCAATCTCACGAAGAATAAAGCGCAATAATTTATTTCACCCACAGCAGCCCAGTGTAATTCGAAAATTAAAAGTGGCACCTGGTCAGATTGAGACAGAATGAAATGACAGGATCAAGACTGCTGAGTGACCTGCTAATGTCAAGCTTTTGTTCTTGAGTCAGAAAGGGTTATCGAAGCTTGGCTAACATAGAAAGAAAATTGTGATCCCATTTCGAGGTCAGGATCCCAATTCAGTCTGCACTACATGGGTCAGAACTGAGCAGGG
The DNA here is from genome assembly GCF_004010195.1 of Chiloscyllium plagiosum. Taxonomy (NCBI): domain Eukaryota; kingdom Metazoa; phylum Chordata; class Chondrichthyes; order Orectolobiformes; family Hemiscylliidae; genus Chiloscyllium; species Chiloscyllium plagiosum. The sequence goes on along the minus strand of NC_057743.1, from coordinate 9,171,615 downwards.
ATTCCAAAACAAAAGTAGGTTACACAGTCTTGCTCTAGTCTTTGTCCATGACAGCATTAAGCAAATTGAAAACTCACAAAGAGCTTTCATTCAGAAGGGGGGATTAGGTCAGGTTAAACGACACACCAAATATTAATATTTAGTTTGACAAGCTTCTGAGCACCAAGTCACTGCTAATTAACTCCTTTGACTGCTTTTGTTTGCATTATATTCACTGCACAGCATGGTTTTACAGAACCACAGGATTATTATGGGGCAGAAGGAGGCCAATCAGCCCATCGCGTCTACACCGGCTCTCTGACCATTTTCACTTTGTGCAATTTTCCTGCCTTTGTCACATACCTTTGCACCTTATTTCTATTTAAATAATGTTCCAATTCTCCCCCTAATGCCTTCCAGGCAGTGCATTTAAGATTTTAAGCACTCTTAATGAATGACGAAGACTTTTTTCTCAGCCCACTTTTGCTTTTTTTTTCCAAAACACGAAACCTGTGCCCCCTCAGTTCTCAATTCTCTTACAAGCAAGATCAGCTTCTCCTGGTTTCTTCTGTTCAGACCTCTCATTGTTTTGCAATCTTGTATCAGATCTCCTGTCACCTCCTCCCCTCCATGGGGAACACTCCTCACCTCTGAAACTTTATTGCTGGAACAGCACAGCAGGTCAGGCAGCATCTAGGGAACAGAAGATTCGACGTTTCGGGCACATTCCTGACAGATCTCCTGTCACCTCCTCCCCTCCATGGGGAACACTCCTAACCTCGCCAATTGACCTTCACAACTTAAGTGTCTCATGCCTGGAACAACTCCGTGGGCGGCACGGTGGCACAGTGGTTAGCACTGCTGCCTCACAGCGCCAGAGACCCGGGTTCAATTCCCGCCTCAGGCGACTGACTGTGTGGAGTTTGCACATTCTCCCCGTGTCTGCGTGGGTTTCCTCCGGGTGCTCCGGTTTCCTCCCACAGTCCAAAGATGTGCAGGGTCAGGTGAATTGGCCATGCTAAATTGTCCGTAGTGTTAGATAAGGGGTAAATGTAGGGGTATGGGTGGGTTGCGCTTCGGCGGGTCGGTGTGGACTTGTTGGGCCGAAGGGCCTGTTTCCACACTGTAAAGTAATCTAATCTAAACTCAGGTGTTAACTTTTACTATACTGGGTGTCATGGTGGCTCAGTGGTTAGTACTGTTGCCTAACAGCGCCAAGGACCCAGGTTTGGTTCCACTCTCAGGCGACTGTCTGTGTGGAGTTTGCACATCTCCTTGCGTCTGTGTGGGTTTCCTCTGGGTGCCCAGTTTCCTCCCACAGTCCAAAGATGTGCAGATTAGGGTGGACTGGCAGTACTAAATTGCCTATAGTGTTTAGGGATGTGCAGGATTAGCCATGGGAAATGCAAGGTTACAGGGATGGGGTGGGTCTGGGAGGGATGCTCTTCAGAGGGCTGATGTGGACTTGATGGGCTGAATGGCCTGATTCCACACTGCAGGGACTCTATAATTAAAATTTTTACTGTTAATAAAAGGATGCCCTAATTTTAACTAAGGGCTGGTGTTCTGGTGAGGGATGATTTGATAAATAAAACTCAATGTAATAACTTTACAACAGAGCATCAGCAGATACAAGTTTAGAATGCTGAATTTTATGCATTAATTAAAAGAAAGGTTGAGAAGGCTGAGGCTATTATCCATGGAAAAAAGGATAGGATAATGATACAACTGACAATGTAGGTGTAAGGGACAGCCTGTCCCAAAGGGATCCAGGTCTAGAGATCAAGATAATCACTATCAAATCCGGTATGGACTTCACGAGAACTCCTCCAGTCAGACAGTACTGTAGAAAGGAAGTAAAATGCACAACGACAAGGGTTTGGCTGAGTACAGCATCGATTCATTGAATAAGAAGCTCATTACATCCTGACAGAAAGGAATATAAAGCTGTGTTATGGTGTTAGCTGAAACAGAGAGCAGAATCCTACATTACTACCTTGTTCGCCTGTTCAGAAAAGTGGTGAGTCCTGGCCTAACACTTCTGAGGAAACTCAACCTCCAGTCGGGCAATTTGGAGGGCAGCTGTGGACATTCCTCAAGCCAGGCAAGAATCATGCAAACATCCAGTGCAAAAGAGGCTCTTCCTCCCATTGTGTCTGAACTGACAAATGAGAAATCTTTGATATTCAACGTAATCCCATTTGCCAGCGCTTGGCTATAGCCTTGTACATTATGACATGCCGGGTGCTCATGAGGTACTTTTAAAAGGCCATGAGGCAACTTGCCTCTACCACCTTCCTAGGCAGTGCATTCCAGAGCTTGTACTCTGCTGCTCCTCGGATGCTGCCTGACCAGCTGTGCGTTTCCAGCACTACACTCTTCGACTCTGATCTCCAGCATCTGCAGTCCTCACTTTCTCCTAGACTGTCACCACCTTTCAGATAAGAACATTTTTCCTCACATCTCCTGAAGAATTTCCTGAAGAAGGGCATGTGCCCGAAACGTCGAATCTTCTGTTCCCTAGATGCTGCCTGACCTGCTGTGCTGTTCCAGCAATAAAGTTTCAGCTCCTCACATCTCCCCTCAGCCTCCTGCCCTCACCTTGAATCCATGTCTCCTCATGACTGACCCTTCAACTAAGCTGCTCCATATCCATTCTGTCCACATCCCTCATAATCTTGTACACCGCAATGCTCCAATAAAGAAACCCAAGCCTATCAAACCTTTCCCTATAACTTACATTTTCCATCCCTGGCAGCATCCTGGTGAATCTCCTCTGCACCCCTTCCATTGCAATCCCATCCTTCCTGGAATGTGGCAACCAGAAGTCCACACAATACTCCAGGTGTGGTCTCTCTAAAGTTCTACACAACTCTAACATCATTTCCTAGCTTTTGTAACCTATATCTCGACTGATAAAGGTTAGTGACCCGTGTGCATTTTTCACCACCATAGTAACACACCCTTCTGCCTTCAGAGCTCTGTAAACAAACACGCCAAGGTCCCATTGTTTCACAGAACGTCCTGGTGTCATGCCATTCACTGAACACCTTCTTGTCAGATTACTCCTTCCAAACGTGTATCACATTACACTTTTCAGGTTTGAATTCCAACTGCCACTTATCTGCCTAGATGACCATGCCATTTGGTCTTCTCGTAGTCCAAGATGCTCAACCTCACCGTTAACCCACTCAACCAATCTTTGTGTCATCAGCAAATGTACTAATTCAAGGCCCCACACGGTCATCCATGTCATTTTTATCAATAAGAGGCTGCCACGTCTTGCACACCTGGCAGCCATTCTGAGCAGGCCACGGCTTGTGCCAGAAGGAACACCAAGATGGTGAGGACTAGTCACTTTTGTTGGGGGGGGGGTATATGTGTGCGTGTGTGCATCAGACGCTCTCAGTGTCCACCCCTTACCTCATGTCTAGTGCCCTCATCATGCATAGGTTACACAACCCACACTAGTTTAACAGTCAAGTGGGTCAACGTTTTCTCATCACATCTAGAACTGAGATAATTGCTCCTGAAGTGGAGCATTATGACCACTTTAGTCTTCATGTACATAAAGTAACTCAGGCAGAAGCTGGAAGGTAACAGAGTTTGAGGGTCTTACCATCCCCTCCAATTAATTTGCCTTCTTAGCTCCAGGCTCAAGGCTCAGAAGGTTCCACCCCAAGGGAGAGGAAATTTGTTTGGATCATTAATGGCAACAGAGATCAGATGGGCCAAATAGGGGGATTATCACTCGAATGTTAATCCAGAAGCTCAACAAATGTTCCGGAGACCTGGGTACGAATCCCACCATGGCAGATGGTGGAATTTGAATTCAATGAAAAGTCTGGAATTAAGAATCTAATAATGACCACAAATCCATTGTTGATTGTCAGGAAAAGCCCAGCTAGTTCATTAATGTCCCTTAGGGAAGGAAATCCATGGCCTACATGTGACCCCACACCCACAGCAATATGGTTGACTCTTAACTGCCCTCAGGGCAATTAGAGATGGGCAATACATGCTGGCCTGGCCAAAGCCGCCCAGAAAGTAGGAAAACTCGATTCTCCTCTGCCGAAATAGTCAATGGTCGAGCCTTTCGCACACCTTGGAATGACGCCATCGCCCCTATTCACTTTCACCTCATGACTGAACACATGTTCTCCTACATCCTCTCTTTAACTAAAATTCTATGTAGGGAATGTTGCTGAACAAAGAGACCTTGGAGTTCATAGCTCCTTGAAAGTGGAGTCGCAGGTAGATAGGATAGTGAAGAAGGCGTTTGGTATGCTTTCCTTTATTGGTCAGAGTATTGAGTACAGGAGTTGGGAGGTCACGTTGTGGCTGTACAGCTCATTGGTTAGGCCACTGTTGGAATATTGTGTGCAGTTCTGGTCTCCTTCCTATCAGAAAGATGTTGTGAAACTTGAAAGGGTTCAGTAAAGATTTATAAGGATGTTGCCAGGGTTGGAGGATCTGAGCTATGGGGAGAGGTTGAAAAGACTGGGGCTGTTTCCCTGGAGTGTCGGAGGCTGAGGGGTGACCTTACAGAGGTTTACAAAATTATGTGGGGCATGGATCGGATAAATAGACAAAGTCTTTTCCCTGGGGTCGGGGAGTCCAGAACTAGAGGGCATTAGTTTAGGGTGAGAGGGGAAATATATAAAAGAGACGTAAGGGGCAACTTTTTCATGCAGAGGGTGGTACGTGTATGGAATGAGCTGCCGGAGGATGTGGTGGAGGCTGGTATAATTACAACATTTAAAAGGCATTTGGATGGGTATATGAATAGGAATGGTTTGGAGGAATATGGGCAGGGTGCTGGCAGTTGGGACTAGGTTTGGTTGGGATATCTGGTCAGCATGGACGAGTTGGAACGAAGGGTCTGATTCCGTGCTGTACATCTCTATGACTATGACTCTAAATAGAAAAAAAGGCCCATTTCTGTGCTATCACTCAGTGTAACATGATTGGGAAAGCAAAATCATTAATAGAACATTATCTACAAACTGAAAGGACAGGGAAGGGTAGGATGTAACTCTGACAGACATGACCTACATTTAAACAGTGCCTTTAAACATAGGAAAATAGAGCAAACAGAGAGCCGTAAGCCAAAAAAAAGGAGATATTTTGAGAAGTGAAGAAGCTTTTTGTGAATGAGGAGCATTTCAAATGGAATTTGAGGTCAGTAAAGGCTATGGGTAAAGTCCAGGCAAACACACACTGTGTGGTGAGAACAACTATAATGAATACTTGTATCAGGGATGCTGTGGATTGGAGTAGAATTTATGCTGATGGTTGTCAGAGATGCAGCTTCTAAAAGACACACATTATTGAAGAATTCTGTGCAGTGTGTTGTTGAAATTTCAATCTGAAGAAAACTTCACACTGAGTAGGCCAAGTGATCCCATCCGTCCATCCATATCACTGGTTGTGGCATGGCGCCTTTGTGATCGGGCAAGAGGGAGGCTACAAAAACAATTATACACGCTCCATTGTAATCTTATCTCCAACTGACCTACATTGTATTGCTTGAATCCAAGCAAACGCCTTGCTCTAATAGACCTGCAATTATACAATGGACTGTCAACTCTTTGACTTCTTACCTAAACCATTTAACCATTTACTGCAGACTTTCCTGTATAGTTCGTAAGCTCAGTGCTCATGAGGGTCAGCACTCTCAGTGAAATGGCCAAATGATTACAGTCAGATCGCCATTCTATTCACAAGGGACAAAAACCATCTTGTTCCTTTCAAAGGCTCAATGACACATTGGTCCAAAATCTCTTGCAGATGTAATGGTTCCCTTCAAACTTTCTTCCTCCCACTGATTTTGTCTCAGTTCCTCCTTCAGTCCCCAAGCAATATCCAATCTCCACATTCAACCCCAACTCCACCGGTGCAATGATTTACCTAAACAATTTTTTAAATAAATTCATCCAAGGCTTCTACCTCTGAAGGAGGATACTTCACCTATTGAGGTAGTAGAGAGCCTTTAGTTTAACTTGCTTTTTGTTGTACAGGTACTTAGTTTAGTCAATAAGCAGGAACAAACATCATCAGAGCTAAGTTAAACCACAAGAGCTAAAACATGTTGACGTGGAAATAGGAGGAAGTGAGGATTGCAGATGCTGGAGATCAGAGCTGAAAATGTGTGGCTGGAAAAGCGCAGCAGGTCAGGCAGCATCCAAGGAACAGGAGAATCGACGTTTCGGGCATGAAGAAGGGCTCATGCCCGAAACGTCGATTCTCCTGCTCCTTGGATGCTGCCTGACCTGCTGTGCGTTTCCAGCAACACATTTTCAGCTCTGACGTGGAAATAGGCCATTCAAGCCACGCAGGCTGCTCTACCAGTCAATGAGATCATGCCTGATCTGATAATCCTCAGCTCCACTTTCCTGCTTTTTCCTTGATTCCTTGACTGCCTGCAAATCTTTCTGTTTCAACTTTGAACATGCGACGCAGCCCTCTGTGGTAAAGAATTCTACAGATTCACTACCCTCTGAGACAAGAAATTCCTCTTCATCGCCATTTCAAATGTGCAATCCCTTATTCTGAGATTCTGCCCTCTGGTCCTAGACTCTCCAGAAAGGGAAACAACCTTTCTGTCAAGTCTCCAGAGAGTCGTGTACATTTCAATAACGTCACCCTACATTCTTCTTTATATTCATGAGTACAGACCTAATCTGAGAATCCCTACAGTGTGGATACAGGCTATTCGGCCCAACAAGTCCACACTGACCCTCCAAAGAGAAACCCTACCCCTGACTAATGCACCTATCCTACACATCTTTGAACATTATGGCAATTCAGCATGACCAACTCACCTAACCTGCACATCTTTGGATTGTGGGAGGAAACCGGAGCACACAGAGGATGCCCACACAGACTCAGGGACGATGTGCAAACTGCACACAGACAGTTGCCCGATTTGAACCCAGGTCCCTGGTGCTGTGAGGCAGCAGTGCTAACCACTGAGCCACGATGCCACCCTCTTATCCTCTTAACATCTTCTCATCCAGTCCCTCTGTACCTTGTATCGGCCCCTAATGAATATTCTGTGGACGTGTTTTACAAAACTTTCCCCTGCCACTTAGGACCAGGGCCAAACCAATTTTTCATACATTTCCTGGATGGCATGCCATGAATTCTTGAATTTACACCGGAATTGGATTCTGGAGACTGGAGGTTCCAGCATTGGAATCTTCGCAAATCCCTGCATTTTCTGTGTGTTTCAGGGAATGAAAGATTTGAGACTGAAAGACCAAGCAAAGGTCAGGACAACCTCCAAGGAGATAAGCAGCAGCTTCAGCAGCCACACTGAGGGGGAAAGGGCAGGTGACCTTGGAGATGGATGGTGGGATTAGTCTCTGGCAAGGAAGATGTGTCAGGTCAAGATGTGTCAGGAAAGGATGTCAGCAGAAAAGGCAGCTGATAGGGAATTAAGTTATTTCTACAGTGACATGACCCAGAAAGCCAACATGAACAAACAAGTTTAAGGGAAAATATCAAGCATTGGCATTACATCAACTTATTGTGACAAAGGATAAACATGCATTGAACAGGAAACACAAGGGCAGAGCTTCCTAAGGAGTGGATCAGGTTCCCTTTTAAGTCTCAATCTGCTGAACATCAATGGTTGCCGTGGAGTTCCAAGTGACTACTGACAGCTTCAAAGGCCCTTTAAATCCTGGGAATTCTTTTATAACTCGTAGGATGTGGGCATCACTGGCCGGCCAGCATTTATTGCCCCTTCCGAGATGCACTTGAGTTGCCTTCTCGGCCCACTGTAGTCCACGTGCTTTAAGTTGACCCACAGTGCTTTGAGGGAGGGAATTCCAGGTTTTGGACCCAGTGACACTGAAGGAATGGTGATATATTTCCAAGTCAGGATGGTGAAAGGCTTGGAGGGGAAATTGCAGGGGGTGGTGTTCCCAATGTTTCTGCTGCCCTTGTCCTTCTAGATGAAAGTGGTTGTGAATTTGGAAGGGGTTGTGGAGGGATCTTTGGTGAGTTTCTGCTGTGTATCTTGTAGATAGTACACCCTGCTGATACCGAGCATCAGTGGTGGAGGGATTGGATGTTTGTGAATATGGGGGACCAATCAAGCAGGTTGTTTTGTTCTGCATAGTTTCAAAATTCTCGAGTGTGGTTGGAATTGTACTCATCCAGGCAAGTAGGGAGTATTCCATCATACTCCTAACTTGTGCCTTGTAGTTAGTGGACAGGCTTTGGGGAGTCAGGAGGTGAGTTACTCACTACAGTATTCCTAGTCTCTAACCTGGTTTTGTAGCCCACTGTGTTTAAATGGTGAGTCCATTTGACCTTCTGGTCAATGGTTACCCCTGGGTGTTGATTGTGGGGCATTCAGTGATGATAACACCATTGAATGTCAAGGGGTAATGGTTAGATTCTCTCTTGTTGGAGATAGTCAATGTCAGGTAGTTGTAAGGCATGAATGTTACTTGCCACTTATCAGCCCAAGTCTGGATATTATCTAAGTCTTATTGCATTTGAATATGAATATGTTTCGGTATCTGAGGAGTCACGAATGGTGCTGAACATTGTGCAATCATCAGCAAATATCCCCACCCTTGACCTTATTATGCAGGGAAGGTCATTGATGGAATAGCTGAAGATGGTTGGGCCTATGACTCCTGCAGAGCTGTCCTGCAACTGAAATGTCTGACCTCCAACAACCACAACCATCTTTCTATGTGCCAGGTATGACTCCAACTTCAAAGTGTTTGTTCCCTGGTACCCACTGATTCCAATTTTGCCAGGGCTTCTTGATGCCACACTCAGTTGAATGCAGTCTTGATGTCAAGGTGCTGTCACTCTCCCCTCTCCTCTGGAATTCAGCCCATTTGTCCATGTTTGAACCAAGGCTGTAATGAGGTCAGGAGCTGAGTGGCCCTGACAGAACCCAAACTGGGTGTCACTGAGCAGGCTATTGCTGAGCAGGTGCTGTTTGGTAGCACTGTTTGTGACACCTTCCATCATCTTCCATCAAAGACAGGGCAGTAATTGGCTGAGTTGGGTTTGGCCTGCTTTTTGTGTACAGGACATACCTGGGCAATTTTCCACATTGTTGGGTAGATACCAGTGTTGTAACTGTACTGGAACAGCTTCGCTAGGGGAGTGGCAAGTTCAGGAGCACAAATCTTCAGTACTATTGCCAGGATATTGTCAGGATCTATAAGCCATTGTAATATCCAGTGTCTCCAACCATTTTTGGTATCATGTGGAGAGAAATGAATTGGCTGACGACTGGCATCTGTAATGCTGGGGACCACTGGAGGAGGCTGAGATGGATCATCCACTTGCCACTTCTGGCTGAAGATTACTGTGAATGCCTCAGCCTTATCTTTTGCACTGATATGGTGAGCACTTTCATCATTGAGGATGGGGATGTTTGTGGAGTCTCCTCCACTACTGAGCTGTTTAATTGTTCACCATTATTCATGACTGGAAATGGAAGATTAGGGCTTAGATTTGTTCCAAAAACGGGTCACTGGGCTCAAAACATTAACTTTACTTTCTCCCCAAAGACGCTGCCAGACCTGCTGAGTTTCTCCAGCAATTTCTGTTCCTGTTTTAGATTGGATGCATTGGTTATGGAATCAACTGATTCTGTCCATCACTTGCTGCTTACACATTTTGATATACAAATAGTCCTGTGTTGCTTTAATGATGGACTAACCATTCAGGCCTAATCCCTGCATCAAAAACCACAAAGAAAATCTTCTGCAGGATCCCCCATTTTCACAGCTCTCCCCAGCATCCCCTCCCTATGACTCCTGTATCTATCCTGCCGACAACCCAAAATAACAGCAATTTGTAAGCCTCAAAAATGGAAGTACAATGGAAATAGATATTGTCTGCAGACCGTCAGAATATCAGCAAGAGGTAAACACAATATTGATTGGCTATTTTGTGTGTTGATAAGAATGAGATTAAAAGACTTAACTTGGACCCAGTCTGGCTCAGGAACTTTCCTCACTGATGTGGGCAGTGGGTGAGAGAAATCTCAGTTTGGCCTGGTTCGATTGATTGTTTGTTTAAAAGCTCCACTTCTGACTTATTCAACATTAACTGGTTTCATTGGAGTCGATTTGCAATTTGCTATGTAACTGGAACTGCAGTTATCAGGAAAGCTCATGGATCTAAAACACTAACACTGCTTTCATAGCTGCTTAGGAACTTGGCCAATTGAACCATCAAATCTGTTCTGCCGTTTTTTTCTATTCACTCGTGGGACATGGGTGTCCCTGGTTGGGCCAACATTTATTGCCCCACCCTAGTTGCTCTTAAGAAGGTGGTGGTGAGCTGCCTTCCTGAACTGCTGCAGTCCACATGCTGTAGGATAAACCCACAATGTCCTTAGATTTTGTCCCAGCAACAGTGAAGGAACAGCAACACATTTCCAAGTCAGGATGCTGAGTGACTTGGAGGGGAACTTGCAGGTGTTGGTGTTCCCCTGTATCTGCTGTCTGGTTTTTCTGGATGGAAGTGGCCGTGGGTTTGGAAGGTGCTGTTAAAGGACCTTTGGTGAATTCCTGCAGTGCATTTTGTAGATGGTACACAATGCTGATAACTATGTCAGGCTGTTGCTTGCTCAGACTTGATAAGACAGCTCTCCCAGTTTTGACACTCACCCTCAGATATTAGGAAGGAGGACTTTCCAGCATTGACAAAGCTGTTTCTGCCTTTGTCTTTTGCCAGTGCCTAGTTAGAAGCCAGGGGACCTATCTGGTTTCATTTCCTTGTTCAGACTTCATAGTGACTGATACAATTGAGTGGCTGGTTTGGCCATTTGAGACGGCAGCTGAGAGTCAACCACATTGCTGGATCGTTCCTGTTTTCCACATCATTTTCCACACTATCCCCACATTTCTCAATGACTTTATTATCTATTGACCTCCATCTTGAATATACTCATGGATTGAGCTTCCAGAATCTGACGGGGTTGGGAATTCTAAAGAATGATCACCATCCTCTTTCCTCCTGTCCTCAATGACCTGCTGCTTACTCTGAAATCATGTACCCTCCTAGGCCAGGGAAACATCACTTCTGTAACTACCCTATCGAGTCACAGAGTTGAGTCACGGAGATGTACAAGCACGGAAACAGACCCTTCAGTCCAACTCTTCCATGCTGACAAGATATCCCAACCCAATCTAGACCCATTTACCAGCATTCAGCACATACCCCTCTAATCCCTTCCTATTCATATACCCATCCAGATGCCTTCTAAATGTTGCAATTGTACCAGCCTCCATAACTTCCTCTGGCAGTTCAATCCATACACACACCATTTTCTGCGTGAAAAAGCTGCCCGTAAGGTTCCTTTTAAATCTTTCCCCAGAACCCTAATCCTATGCCCTGTAGTTTTGAACACTCCTACTCTGAGTATTTATCCTTTCAATGCCCCTCATGATTTTGTAAACCTCTATAAGATCACCCCTCAGCCTCCAACACTCCAGGGAAAACAGTCCCAGCCTATTCAGCCTCCCCCTATAGCTCAAACCATCAAATAGAGTCATAGAGATGTACAGCATGGAAACAGACCCTTCGGTCCAACCTGTCAATGCTGACCAGATATCCCAACCCAATCTAGTCCCACCTGCCAGCACCCAGCCCATATCTCTCCGAACCCTTCCCATTCATATACCCATCCAAATGCCTCTTAAATGTTGCAATTGTACCAGCCTCCACCACATCCTCTGGCAGCTCATTGCATACACGTACCACCCTCTATGTGAAAAAGTTGCCCCTTAGGTGTCTTTTATATCTTTCCCCTATCACCCTAAACCTTTGCCCTCTAGTTCCGGACTCCCCCACCCCAGGGAAAAGACTTTATCTATTTATCCTATCTATGCCCCTCATAATTTTGTAAACCTCTATAAGGTCACCCCTCAGCCTCCGACGCTCCAGGGAAAACAGCCCCAGCCTGTTCAGCCTCTCCCTACTCAAATCCTCCAACCCTGGCGACGTCCTTGTAAATCTTTTCTGAACCCTTTCAAGTTTCACAACATCCTTCCTATAGCAAGGAGACAAGCCAGAATTTCATACACTTCAACAAGATCACCTCTCATTCCTGAAACGAAGTGAACAGAGTGAGGTGTTGTCCTCCAACCTGGAAACAGTGCATCAGTTTGACCATAGCACACATCAGATAATCCTTATTACACAGACCTCATTACAACCAAGCTTCACTGTATTCTCAGTCCTCTATCAGTATCTACAGGACACTGGAGGGGAGCACTAAAGTCATTTACAATTGCATCTACTGACCTGCAACCAAAAGTGCAGAATTAACTTGTACTTCTGAGGAGAAACGCAGCACAACTTGTGGCATGGGCATTTTACCTGATACCACTCCAAATGGCATCATATTAGGTGCTCGAAAAAGAAATGGAAAAAAAGAGCTGAAAGGACAAATCACCAAATCCATGAAGAAATTAGTTAAATACAGATTTTGAGTAATTATAAGAAAGGTTCCACATCAGAAATATCAAATTGCCTCTTCTTGTGTATCGTCGCTTTAAGTATTTTATTTTAATTAGTGCCTAGTATTCAAAGATTTTTAAAACATGTACCTTGATGTTAAGGTTGCCCAATTTACAATAAATTCTTTTAAAACAAAAAACTAGCAACTGAAAATGACTCTGTGCCTTTTACCACGAGCCTCTAAACAGACACCTCCATCTGCCTTCCTCTAAGTTGGCTTTGAACTTGCCTGTTCAGAGTTGAAGGGTCAGATCGCCGAATACAATGGACCATCTGCTTGCTCAGTGACGCCACGGCGTGCAACAGAAATTAGAATCACAATGTTTGACGGGTTCAGTTCTGCTGTGAACACTGCAGTCTGTTTGAGAAGCTTGGCAAAGAATTAACACAAGGTCAACTTCTCTTGACAATCAACCAAATGAACTGACCCACAAGGCTTTGTGAGAAGCTGAGGACATGCTACAAAGTTTCAAGTTTTCTTTACTCAGAAAAGCCAAGTTGCGAGAGGGTCCCAGCATCCAGAACCCTTTTAAAATCAATCACAAAGGGTTATACGACCGTCCTTACTATTTCTTTTGTCCTCAGTCAATTGGTTTCCTCCTCTCCCCTTTGACAATTGTGAGTATTATGCTTCAATGTCATTGAGATACTGACTTGAAAGCCAAGCATGCAAGGCACAGTTGAATTAACATTCAGAGCCTGACTTGAATAATTCCAGACTTTACAATTTCTTCCCCAGTTCAGCTTTTGCGCAAATGAACCCTTTGAGACGGTGCTTTCTACTGTTTGGAAAAACCAACTAAAATGAACTGCAACAGAAAGGAACATCAGCTGTTAAATTTCTGATTTCTTTCTTTGCAAGGTCCTTGATGATGAAACTTCATCACTTGCACTGTGTTTAAAATCCCAGCGTTCACAATCATGGAATACTGTATCCTCACTCATACCTGATTTCACACTTTCAAACTGCTCGAAATCTCTTGGTTATAAATTTCGAAAAGGACAAAGAAATGTAAGTTTCAAATTGTGATGTGTCGTGTCCTTTTGAAATTTCATTCATTAAAAAAACAAAATGTCAGTGACCAAACCAGTAGCAGTCCCCAGACCAAAGAGGATAGAGATCCCATTTAGAGATACACAGTAAATAGTATAGGACATAGAAGATTTAAAATGTCACATTCATTAGGCCAAGGTTAAAGTCAGAGGTACGTTTTTATCTGGATTTTCAACTTGATACAATTTCCTTTTCTGTGCTGAATTGCATCATGGATGGTAGATCATCCCCAATATTTGGATGTTAAAGGGGAAGGCGCTGCAAAGGATCTATGTATTAAAGGTCAGGCAGTCACTAAATACACACTATATTTCCTTTGTTAATTCTTCTGTTCACTGAATGGAAAATGATGCTTCATATGCACTAGAAAGGAATGAATAAATGAGTTAACCTAATTTTTTTTTAACTATTGAAATGTTTAATTTGTGGGAAGCATCTTTTGGATTTTGCCCTCGGTAATTTCTAGCCCTGTGATAAATATATGGCATTGTGTGGCCGTGGAATGTTAATCATAGATGGAACGGCCATTTCTCTATTTAAAAAGAAGGACTTGGGACCTTGGTGCTCGGAAACTCATGATTTTTAATTTTACTATTGTGGAACACACGTTATATGCCGTAGAAGCATACAGCGCCCAAGTCACAAAATAGATGCAACAGATGAGGGGTGACAGAATAAAACAGTTGTCACCTATGTGCCAGTGGAATCTGATCTGGTCCAAAGAGTTGAAATGAGAAGCCCTGCAATCAAATATTCTATACTCAGGTGTTTGTTCGCTCATTTCCTGTTAAAAGTTTAAATATGATATTTGATATTATCTTAACATTTGGGAAGACAAGTCAGGGCAGCACTTATACATTAAATGGTAAGGCCTGGGGCATGTTGCCAAACAAAAAGACCTTGGGTGCAGGCTCATAGTTCCTCGAATTTGAAGTAGTAGGTCGACAAGGTAGTGAAGAAGACGCTTGGTACGCATGCCTTATTGGTCAGAGCATTGAGTACAGGAGTTGGGATGTCATGTTACAGCTGTACAGGACATTGTTCAGGCCACTTTTGGAATACGGTGTTCAATTCTGGTCTCCCTACTTTATGAAAGATATTGTTAAACTTGAAAAGGTTCAGAAAAGATTTCCAAGGATATTGCTGGAGTTGGAGGGTTTGAGATATAGGGAGAGGTTGAATAGGCTGGACAGCTGGACATAGCTGTACAGCTCCATGACTTGATGATTCCAATTAGAGTCATAAAGTCATAGAAATGTACAGCACAGAAACAGACTCTTTGGTCCAACCCGTCCATGCCAACCAGATATCCCAATCCAAACTAGCCCCATCTGCCAGCACCCAGCCCATATCCCTCCAAACCCTTCCTATTCACATACCCATCCAAATGCCTCTTAAATGTTGCAATTGTACCAGCCTCCACCACATCCTCTGGCAGCTCATTCCATACACGTACCACACTCTGCATGAAAAAGTTGCCTCTTAGGTCTCTTTTATATCTTTCCCCTCTCAGCCTAAACCTATTCCCTCTAGTTCTGGACTCCGCAACCCCAAGGAAAAGACTTTGTCTATTTATTCTCATAATTTTGTAAACCTCTAATAAGGTCGCCCCTCAGCCTCCGACGCTCCAGGGAAAATAGCCCCAGCCTACTCAACCTCTTCCTATAGCTCAAATCCTCCAACCCTGGCAATATCCTTGTAAGTCTCTTCTGAACCTTTTCAAGTTTCACAGCTAATTTCTGATTGGAAAGAGACCAGAATTGCATGCAATATTCCAACAGTGGGCCAACCAATGTCCTGTACAGCCACAACATGACCTCCCAACTCTTGTACTCAATACTCTGACCAATAAAGGAAAGCATACCAAACGCCTTCTTCACTATCCTATCTATGTGCGACTCCACTTTCAAGGAGCTATGAATCTGCACTGCAAGGTCTCTTTGTTCAGCAACACTCCCTAGGACCTGACCATTAAGTGAATAAGTCCTACTAAGATTTGCTTTTCCAAAATGCAGCACCTCGCATTTATCGGAATTAAACTGCATCTGCCACTTCACAAACAATTGGCCCATCTGATCAAGATCCTGTTGTAATCTGAGGTAACCTTCCTTGCTGTCCACTATACCTCCAATTTTGGGGTCATTTGCAAACTTACTAATTATATCTCTTATGCTCACATCCAAATCATTTATATAAATGATGAAAAGTACTGGACCCAGCACTGATCCTTGTGGCACTCCACTGGTCACAGGCCTCCAGTCTGAAAAACAACCATCCACCACCACCCTCTGACTTCTACCTTTGAGGCAGTTTTATATCCAAATGGCTAGTTCTCCTGTATTCCGTGAGATCTAACCTTGCTAACCAGTCTCCCATGGGGAACCTTGTCAAATGCCTTACTGAAGTCCATGTAAATCATATCTACTGCTCTACCCTCATTAATCCTCTTTGTTACTTCTTCAAAGAACTCAATCAAGTTTGTGTGACATAGAAATACAAAGCAAATACGAATGGGTAAAATAGCTGGTTAATGTTAACACATGGGCCATGCTTTATGAGACACTGGCATCAGTGTTAGGGAAAGTCAGAGCTGCCCCATTGGGATGGTCCATATTTGAATCTTGGTGGAACCAATGTTCCAATGAGCTATGCAAGTAGGGAAGCAGAGAAGTTTTTAAATGAAATAATGATGGCATGGGATCATAATAATAAAAGTGATAAATCAAAGAGTAGCGACATAGTAAGAGAGAAAAATATTTATTTAGGAAACGATAAATTAGGAAATGAAAGTGAGTGATGAACTCAAATAAATTCCAAACATCAGAGAAATAGTAAAGAGTAAATTGTTAGAGTTATAGGCTGACAAGTCTTTGGGTCCCAATGCATTTCCTTTTGGCTCTGCAAATAAGTGACTTGAGAGATAGTTGATGATTTGAATTTAATTTCCAAAATTCCCTAGATTTGGAAAAGGTTCCATCAGAAAAGGTAAGTGGGACAGTTGCCAAAAACTAGGCTGGAGGCAAAAAAACTGCAGATGCTGGAATCCAAGGTAGACGGGGAGGAGGCTGGAAGAACACAGCAAGCCAGGCAGCGTCAGGAGGTGGAGAAGTCAACGTTTCTGGTGTAACCCTTCTTCAGGACTGGGGGTGTGTGTAACGGAAGTTG